>NC_029780.3:54894137-54894855 GCF_000817695.3 Arachis duranensis | reverse complement strand
AAATGTATGCTTAAACAGTGCATATGTCTTTTGAATTTGTTGTTCATGAATTTTGGCTCTTGAAAGAATGATGAAGAAGGAGACATGTTACTGAGGATCTGAAAAATCATAAAAATGATTCTTGAAGCAAGAAAAAGCAGTGAATACAAAAAAAAATAATAAAGTCATGATCCAAGGCAAAAAGAGTGTGCTTAATAACCCTGGACACCTCTAATTGGGGACTCTAGCAAAGCTTAGTCACAATATGAAAAGGTTCACCCAGTTATGTGTCTGTGGCATGTATGTATCCGGTGGTAATAATGGAAGACAGAGTGCTTTGGGCCAAGGCCAAGACTCATAAAGTAGCTGTGTTCAAGAATCATCATACTTAACTAGGAGAGTCAATAACACTATCTGGATTCTGAGTTCCTATAGAAGCCAATCATTCTGAATTTCAAAGGATAGAGTGAGATGCCAAAACTGTTCAGAGGCAAAAAGCTAAAAGCCCCGCTCATCTAATTAATACTGATCTTCATAGATGTTTTTGGAATTCATTGCATATTCTCTTCTTTTTATCTTATTTGATTTTCAGTTGCTTGGGGACAAGCAACAATTTAAGTTTGGTGTTGTGATGAGCGGATAATTTATACGCTTTTTGGCATTGTTTTTAGTATGTTTTTAATATGATCTAGTTAGTTTTTAGTATATTTTTATTAGTTTTTAGTTAAAATTCACTTTT
>NC_029780.3:54886647-54894101 GCF_000817695.3 Arachis duranensis | reverse complement strand
TATTCACTTTTCTGGACTTTAATATGAGTTTGTGTGTTTTTCTGTGATTTCAGGTATTTTCTGGCTAAAAATTGAGGGACCTGAGCAAAAATCTGATTCAGAGGCTGAAAAGGACTGCAGATGCTGTTGGATTCTGACCTCCCTGCACTCGAAGTGGATTTTCTGGAGCTACAGAAAACCAATTGCCGTGCTCTCAATTGCGTTGAAAAGTAGACATCCTGGGCTTTCCAGAAATGTATAATAGTCCATACTTTGTCCGAGATTTGATGGCCCAAATAGGCGTTCCAAGTCAGCTCAAGAATTCTGGCGTAAAACGCCGAAACTGGCACAAGGATGGGAGTTAAACGCCCAAACTGGCACAAAAACTGGCGTTTAACTCCAATAAAAGTCTATACCCATGAAAGCTTCAATGCTCAGCCCAAGCACACACCAAGTGGGCCCGGAAGTGGATTTTTATGTCATTTACTCATCTTTGTAAACCCTAAGCTACTAGTTCTCTACAAATAGGACATTTTGCTGTTGTATTTAGGGAGATCTTTCGATCATGTTTTTATGATTGAACCCTCTTTGGGAGGCTGGCCATTCGGCCATGCCTAGACCTTGTTCTTATGTATTTTCAACGGTGGAGTTTCTACACACCATAGATTAAGGTGTGGAGCTCTGCTGTACCTCGAGTATTAATGCAATTACAATTGTTCTTCTATTCAATTCAGCTTATTCTTGTTCTAAGATATTCATTCGTACCCAAGAACATGATGAATGTATTGATTATGTGACGCTCATCATCATTCTCACTTATGAACACGTGCCTGACAACCACTTCCGTTCTACAAGCAAACAAGGCTTGAATGTTTATCTCTTGGATTCCTTAATCAGAATCTTCGTGGTATAAGCTAGAATTGATGACGGTATTCAAGAGAATCCGGAAGGTCTAAACCTTGTCTGTGGTATTCTGAGTAGGATTCAAGGATTGAATTACTGTGACGAGCTTTAAACTCCTGAAGGCTGGGCGTTAGTGACAGACGCAAAAGAATCAATGGATTCTATTCCAACCTGATTGAGAACCGACAGATGATTAGCCATGCTGTGACAGAGCGCGTTGAACATTTTGCGTAAGAAGGAGTAAGATGGATTGGATGAAGACAGTAGGAAAGCAGAGAGACAGAATGGACAAAGCATCTCCATACGCTTATCTGAAATTCTCACCAATGAATTGCATAAGTATCTCTATCTTTATTTTATGCTTTATTCATAAATCATCTATAACCATTTGAATCTGCCTGACTGAGATTTACAAGATGACCATAGCTTGCTTCATACCAAAAATCTCCGTGGGATCGACCCTTACTCACGTAATGTTTATTACTTGGACGACCCGGTGCACTTGCTGGTTAGTTGTGCGAAGTTGTGATAAAGAGTTGAGATTGCAATTGAGCGTACCATGTTGATGGCACCATTGATGATCACAATTTCGTGCACCATGTATGCTTAAGATCTTACATGAAGAGGATGCCAAACCCTCAAGACAACAACAAAGGAGGCTGAACCCAACTATGACTGAAGTGGTTCAGAAAGAAATCCTGAAATTGTGGCAAGCAGGGGTGATCTACTACATCTCAGGCAGCCCTTATGTAAGCCCAGTTCAAGTAGTCCCTAAGAAGGGAGCAATCCCTATTGTGGCAAATGAAAAGAATGAATTGATTCCCACAAGGACAGTGACTGGATGGCGTATGTGCATTGACTACCGAAAACTTAATGAAGCCACCCGGAAGGATCACTTTCCCCTACCCTTCATGGACCAGATGCTAGAGAGATTGGCAGGACATAAGTATTATTGTTTCCTGGATGGATATTCGGGCTATAATCAAATTGTTGTAGACCTCAAGGATCAGGAAAAACTTCATTTACATGTCCATATGGTGTTTTTGCTTATAGGAGGATGCCATTTGGATAATGCAATGCACCTGCAACATTCCAAAGGTGCATGCTCTCCATTTTTTCAGATATGATTGAGAAGTTCATAGAAGTATTTATGGATGAATTCTCTGTGTTCGGGAACTCATACTCTGATTGCCTATACCATCTCGCTCTTGTGCTAAAAAGGTGTCAAGAAACCAACCTGGTTTTACACTGGGAGAAGTGCCATTTTATGGTGACTGAAGGGGTGGTTCTTGGTCACAAAATTTCAAAAGATGGCATAGAAGTAGACAAGGCAAAAGTGGAAGTAATTGAAAAATTACCTCCACCTTGCAATGTCAAAGCAATCAAAAGTTTTTTGGGACACGCTGGGTTCTATAGGAGGTTTATTAAAGATTTTTCAAAGATTGCAAAACCCCTTAGCAACCTACTTGTCTCAAATACTCCTTTTATTTTTGATAGAGAGTGCATGGTATCCTTTGATGAACTCAAAAAGAAACTCTCCTCTGCACCTATTATAGCACCACCAAGCTGGGATCTTCCCTTTGAACTAATGTGTGATGCATCTGATTTTGCTGTTGGTGCTGTTCTAGGATAGAGGAAAGATAAGCTAGTACATGTCATTTACTATGCTGGCAAGGTCCTTAATGAGAATCAAAGGAACTATAGCACCACGGAGAAAGAACTTTTAGCTGTAGTTTTTGCTTTTGATAAATTTAGATCATATCTCATTGGCTCAAAAGTAATTGTGTTCACTGATCATGCAGCACTCAAATACTTGCTTACCAAACAAGAATCTAAACCCAGACTAATAAGGTGGATCCTACTGCTCCAAGAATTTGATATTGAGATTAAAGATAGGAGTAGAGCAGAGAACAAGGTAGCTGACCACCTCTCAAGGATCCTACAAGAAGAAGAAATACAGCAAGTAGCAGTAAATAAAAGCTTTCCTAATGAGCAATTGATAATGATTCGAGTAGCCTCTTGGTTTGCAGACATAGCTAACTTCAAGGCTATTGGGGAGCTACCAACTAACATCAATAAGCACATGAAGAGGAAGCTAATCAAGGATTCCAAACACTACATCTGGGATGACCCCTATTTGTTCAAAAAGTGTATTGATGGTGGGATAAGAAGGTGTATATCCCATGAAAAAGGGCAGGAAGTGTTATGGCAATGCCATGGGTCAGCATATGGTGGTCACTTTAGTGGAGAAAGGATAGCAGCAAAAGTGCTTCAATGTGAATTTTACTGGCCATCAGTGTTTAAGGATGCCAAGGAAATGGTGCCAAGGTTTGATGAATGTCAAAGAGCTGGTAATCTAACTAACAGGAATGAGATGCCACAGCAATACACACTAGAGCTGGAGCTATTTAATGTATGGGGAATAGATTTCATGGGACCCTTCCTAACCTCCTACTCAAATAGCTACATATTAGTGGCTGTTGATTATGTTTCAAGATGGGTAGAAGCCATCGCCACTACAACAAATGACAACAAGGTTGTGATAAGCTTCTTGAGAAGGAACATCTTCAGCAGATTTAGATTTCCCAGAGCACTCATTAGTGATGGAGGGACACAGTTTTGCAATAAACAACTGGAAGCACTCCTTCTCAGATATGGAGTAAAGCATAAAGTGGCAACTCCATACCACCCACAGACCAACTGTCAAGCCGAGATCTCCAACAGAGAGCTAAAATGAATCCTTGAAAAAACTGTTGGAAGCTCAGTAAAGGACTGGTCTAAGAAGCTAGACGATGCTCTATGGGCCTACAGGACAGCCTTCAAGACCCCCATTGGGATGTCACCATACCAACTAGTATTTGGCAAGGCTTGCCACTTGCTAGTTGAACTGGAGCATAGAGCCTTATGGGCTCTAAAACTACTAAATTTTGATGAGCAAGCTGCTGGAGAAAAGAGATTAATGCAACTTAATGAGCTGGAAGAGTTTAGAAATCAAGCATATGAGAATGCAAAAATCTACAAAGAGAGCACAAAAAGGTGGCATGACCAAAAGATAGCAAGAAGGGAGTTCACAGAAGGACAGATGGTGTTACGCTACAACTCAAGACTCAAGTTCTTCCCTGGAAAACTTAAGTCTCGATGGTCAGGACCTTTCACCATACTCAAAGTGTTTCCCTATGGTCATGTGGAGCTCATGGAGGACTAGACTCAGAGAACTTTTTTTGTCAATGGTCATAGACTCAAACACTACATGGGAGGCTCCTTGGAGGAGTAGAGAGTGAGCTACAAGCTCAACTAAAGATGAAGGAATGTCAAGCTAATGACAATAAAGAAGCGCTAGTTGGGAGGCACCCCAACACTATATCCTTTTTGATTTAATTTCTTTTCTTAGAAGTAGTGTAAATTCTGTGCTTTAGATAGTTTAATTTACAGTAATTAGGATTAGTTTACAATTGTAGATTAGGAAGTTTGATATTAGCTTTGACAATTAGATTTTCTCTACACTCTCTTATTTCTTTCTATTTGGGAGTTGCAACTTGATGAATGCATAACTAATGATGAGTGAATGGGCTGAGAACTAGCTAAAGTGCTAAGTTTGGTGTGGCCTCTCACCCACTTAATCTAGGCTTACAAACAATTAACAGTTGATTTTGAAGAGTAAGCCCAAAGATTAAGTTTGGGGTGGCCACCACCAATGATCACATAGCAGCCCATGTCACCCAATTTGAAAGCACTTAATGCTTTGGGTAAGAACATGAACGTGATTTAATGAGTTCAGAGGAGTTGGAATCAAAAGAAAATGAAAAGCTTGATGTTATTCCACTCTTATGAACACATTAAATACACAATGATGAAACCAATTTATTAAGATGCCAAAGAATTAAGTTTGGTGTCCCAAGGGACACCCATCAGTTGCAATCCAATTTATTCTTGATGAGAAGGAATGTGAAGGGGTTCTTTTGTCATTACTAATGGGTTTAGTTTCAATTTCAGGAGAAAAGATGGGGCCCACATCATAAACAACTCACAAAATAAGGAAGTCAAAGTGTACTTGCACTTTGGAACTTGACACACGCAGAAGACACTGTGAGAAAAGAGTTAGCGCCTCTTCCCACGCTAGGCGCCACTTCCCAAAGTGGGAAAACATTTAACCCTTTTTATTTCCCACCCTTCGAACCACACCATCCACCCATTATAAAAGGTCCACCCCCATCTCCTCTCCCACTTCAACATTTCCCACACCCTCACTATCACTTCTCTTCTCATCTTCTACTATCTCTCATCCCTTACTTTGTTTTTTTTCTTGATTGGGACAATCAAGTCCTAAGTTTGGTGTTGGAGTAAAACCTTATTTTGCCTTCTTTTTCTTTCAACCCCCCTTTTTTTACAACCTCAAGCACACTCTTCCAACCTAATGGCACCACCGAAAAGCTCAGCCTCAAAGAAAAGAAAAACCAAGGAACCAACCTCTGGATCCTCAAGCTCTTTTAATGACTACAAGTTCCTCTCCACATTCAACCAAAACCAATTCTATGGTTGGGTGAGTGCGAGGGAAATCATTCCAGAAGTTGGGTTTCAACTAGGGAGGAATGAGTATATTGAAATCAACATTGAGATCAAACAGAGGGGTTAGTCACTTCTATGCAACCCACCTAAGAAAGTGGTAGAGAGCTTGGTGAGGGAATTCTATGCCAACGCAGTGCCTCATCTAGGGCAACAATATGGCTACATTAGCTATGTAAGGGGGAAGTCCATCGACTACAGCCCCTCTAGCATAGAAAGAATGCTAATGGTGAAGAGGACAAGCTCCACTCGGAGCTATGAAGAGAGAATGAAGCAGCAAGACCCTGAGTTTGAGGAGATTCTGAGTAAAATCTGTGTGATGAATGTGCGTTGGATAAATGACAAGGATGGGATACCCAACCAATTGAGGAGAAGAGATTTGAGCCCCCAAGCTAGAGGGTGGCTAGAGTTTGTGAGGAGGTCCCTAATCCCCACATCCAACACTTCAAAGGTGACCAAGAAGAGGGCTGTGCTCATCTACAGTATCATGAAAGGAGAAAACATCAATGTGGGGGAGATGATCGCCAACAACATCAATAAAGTACTGAAAAGCACCAATGACAACACAAGGTTGGCATTCCCCAGCATTATACAGAGGCTATGTGATGAGGCTGGAGTTGAAAAGATCATTGATGGAGTGCTTGTGAAGCAAGACAAGTTCATAACTGCCAAAAAGATGGCCAAAGTGGTGGCTGTCCACCCACTCAACAGGGTTAGAGAACGAAGGGCACATGCTCATGAACCACAACAATAACAAGAAAAGGAAGAGGAAGAAGAGCAACCTCACTTCCTGGCACTTCAACCACCACCACAATACCAATATCAACAATTTCAAGAGGGATTCAACTGGGAGCAATTGCAAGGAGATGTACACCAAATGAAGGGAGACCTACACCACTTGAGGGAGGATGTCAATCAATTCAATGAGACTCAGCAACAACAATGGAGCCAAGTCAACCAGAACATTCAGCAACTCCAAGGGAGCTTTGAGGACCTCAAGGAGTAGCAAGATCAGATTAACTGGAGAGAGATGCAAGGCAGCCTAGGAATGATTTTGGAATGACAACTATAATAAATGGGGAGCCTTGCTGAATTCAGACACCTTTATAAAGTAAAGAATGTTGCCAGAGGGGAATATGATGGCTATGTGATGAGCGGATATTTTATACGCTTTTTGGGGTAATTTCATGTAGATTTTAGCATGTTTTAATTAGTTTTTAGTAGAATAATATTATTTTTTAGGCAAAAATCATATTTCTGGACTTTGCTATGAGTTTGTGTATTTTTCTGTGATTTCAGGTATTTTCTGGCTGAAATTGAGGGTGCTGAGCAAAAATCTGAGTTAGGCTGAAAAAGGACTGCTGATGCTGTTGGATCCTGACCTCCCTGCACTCGAAATGGATTTTCTGGAGCTACAGGAGTCCAATTGGCGCGCTCTCAACAGCGTTGGAAAGTAGACATCCAGGGCTTTCCAGCAATATATAATAGTCCATACTTTGCGCGAAGATAGACGACGTAACTTGGCGTTGAACGCCAAGTACATGCTGCTGTCTGGAGTTAAACGCCAGAAACACGTCATGATCCGGAGTTGAACGCCCAAAACACGTTATAACTTGGAGTTCAACTCCAAGAAAGGCCTCAACTCGTGGATAGCTAATACAATTCCTTTATTTTCCATTCAAACACGCTTGTTCTTATCTAAGATGTTCATTCACGCTTAATTATGGAGAGGGTGATGATCCGTGACACTCATCACCTTCCTCAATCCAGGAAGGTGTGCCTGACAACCACCTCCGTTCTACATTAGATTGAATGAGTATCTCTTAGATTCACTACTCAGAATCTTCGTGGTATAAGCCGGATTGATGGCGGCATTCATGAGAATCCGGAAGGTCTAAACTTTGTCTGTGGTATTCCGAGTAGGATTTTGGGATTGAATGGCTGTGACGAGCTTCAAACTCCTGAAGGCTGGGCGTTAGTGACAGACGCAAAAGAATCAAGGGATTCTA
>NC_029780.3:54873163-54886626 GCF_000817695.3 Arachis duranensis | reverse complement strand
GAACGTTTTCACTGAGAGGATGGGAAGTAGCCATTGACAACGGTGACACCCTACATAGAGCTTGCCATGGAGGGAACCATGCGTGTGGGAAGAAAACTTCAAGGAAAAGTAGAAAATCAAAGGACAAAGCATCTCCAAGACTCTGACATATTTCTCATTACTGCACACTAAGTAACGATTTGATTCTCTCTTATTTTTCTTACAATTTTAAATACTTTGACTTCTTACAATTAAATCCAAATACCCTTATTGGCCTCCTGACTAAGATTAATAAAATAAACATTGATTGCTTCAAACCAATAATCTCCGTGGGATCGACCCTTACTCACGTAAGGTATTACTTGGACGACCCAGTGCACTTGCTGGTTAGTTGTGCGAATTACAAATTCGTGCACCACTATGCATAAACAAAGTTGAGCTACCTATGCAATGCAGTGGCTAACATGAACCCCAATTACCCACTTATATGCAGAAATTGGAGGAACTCAGCTCAAGGCAAGAAGAAATAGCATACCAACACAAGAAGAATGTGAAATCCTACATGAGAAGGTTAGGATTTTGGAAGCCCAAGCCCAAGGATAAAGGGAAAGGGCCAATGAACTAAAGATAAAGCTGCTCAAGGTTGTTGAGTCCCATGGTTGACACTTTCTAATTTTTGAATTCTATTTAAGTCTTTGCTTTATTTACTTCTTGAATAACCATGCTAGGATAGTTTATGTTTTATGCTTAGTCTCAATTCCTGTTTGAAGTCTTTATGGTTTTTTTACAAGAAATAAAATGTCATGTATTTCAAGTCTTCATTTCAACTTAAATAAAAAGTAGAGCTTGTTTCCATAAGAGTTACTGTGAGTTGTGCAAAAACAATAAGAGAGACCAAGGCCAAGAGGGATCATCAAACAAACTAAGAAGCAAGAGACTAAGTGTAGAACTTTGGATGAACTAAAAAGAAAATGAGTCATGGAGAGCAACTAGTCCTAGAAGGTATAACAAAGGAAGACTAAGGGGTGTTCCTTGAATATCCATAGAACCAAGAGGTAGTAAGCAATAAAGACCCAAGGCTCTGAGCATCTACTACTCGAATAGGAAAAGAAACATTAAAAAGCTCAAAAGAGGGAATTAATGATCCTAGTAGATGCTTGTGGTGAAGATGTGTCAAGAAGAGACCTGGGCAAGTAAATTCTTAGGGGTGTCTCAACACCTAGTACCCTAAAACCAACTGGTTTGGGAGTGATAATTGAAATCCTAATTAAAGGGTTGTCTTGAGACAAAACACTTAGAGTCGTGGTCAAGAAAGTAAAACAATCCTTACTACTTCAAGGTGACAATCAATAGAAAGGACCCCTGAAGCCTATGCCTGAAGGAACCCTCAAGGATCCAAGAGCTTTCCATGACAATTAAAACATTCATACATATGTTGGACACTTAGTTTTACTCTTAGTTGTATTGCAATCATTCGAAGCCAAGGCCTCAAGATATAAAGGTTTACTCACATTGATTTGCTTGGGACAAGCAAAGCTTAAGTTTGGTGTTGTGATGACTTGCATCATCTACCCTTCTTTCTTGCATAAAGAAGACCATAAAAGAGCATAAATCTCATTTGATCAGTACAATTCTTGCATTATTTGATGAATATTATGGTACACTACTTTGAGATGAGTTGTGCTGAATTTCAGGTGAAAAAGGCATCAAAAATGGGAAGAAGACAAACAAGAAGCTGGGCGTGTGAAACTGGCGTGCCACTTGGGAGCAAATGCCACAAAAATACATTGGCGTGGCACGCAAGGAGCTAGGCGTGGCACGCCAATACTAAAGTCTAGAGAAGAAGTCCAAGCACAAATGTATGGGCGTGGCACGCCAAGGACTGGGCGTGGCACGCTAGTAGAAAATTCCAGAGAGTGAAATGGAGGACACAAAAGGGGGGTGGCACGCCAGGTTGGGCGTGGCACGCCTGATCCATCAACTACTATGGGTGTGCCACTTGAGCAAAGGGGCGTGGCACATCAACTCACCATCTCAAGAAGAACCTCCACTATGGCGTGCCACTTGGTGTCGAAGGCGTCGCATGCCAGCTCCAAGAAGTCACTTGGGCCTGCCACTTGAGAACCCAAGCATGGCACACCAAGCTTGAAGAGTGCACAAATACATGGGTGTGCCACTTGAGCAACATGGCGTGGCACGCTGGTACAATGATTCACAAAAGGGGCTGAAGGCAATTGAAGACTGGGCGTGCCACTTGAAGTCGAAGGCATGGCACGCCAACCTCTCAACCTCACTCGGGCGTGCCACTTGAGCAATAAGGCGTGGCACGCCAATGCACAAAGATAACAAAAACAAGGACTGGGTGTGCCACTTGGTGTCGAAGGCGTGGCACGCCAACCCGAGCATGTCACTATGGCGTGCAACTTGAAGTCCGATGCGTGGCACGCCAACTACTGGAACAAGACAAGATCATGGGCATGGCACGCCAACCTTCAGGCGTGGCACACTGGTATAAGTTTCCAGAAAGGGTGAAGGAGGCCAATTACATGGGGCGTGCCACTTGGTATCAAAGGCGTGGCACGCCACTCACTATTCTTCACTTAGGCATGCCACTTGAGCAACCAGGTGTGGCACGCTAGTGTCATTTAGAGGGCAAAGAAGCATTGAGGTGTTGGTGCACGAAATTGTGATCATCAATGGTGCCATCAACATGGTACGCTCAATTACAATCTCAACTCTTTATCACAACTTCGCACAACTAACCAGCAAGTGCACTGGGTCGTCCAAGTAATAAACTTTACGCGAGTAAGGGTCGATCCCACGGAGATTGTTGGTATGAAGCAAGCTATGGTCATCTTGTAAATCTCAGTCAGGCGGATTCAAATGGTTATGGATGATTAATGATTAAAAGATGAATAAAACATAAAATAAAGATAGAGAGATCATGTCAGAATAGAATCCAGTGATTTTTTTGCGTCTGTCACTAACGCCCCACAATCGCGAGTTTGAAGCTCGTCACAGTCATTCAATCCGTGAATCCTACTCAGAATACCACAGACAAGGTTTAGACCTTCTGGATTCTCAAGAATGGCCGCCAATGGATTTTAGCTTATACCACGAAGATTCTGATTAAGGAATCCAAGAGATATCCACTCAATCTAAGATAGAACGGAGGTGGTTGTCAGGCACACGTTCATAGGTGAGAATGATGATGAGTGTCATGGATCATCACATTCATCAAGTTGAGGAACATGTGATATCTTAGAACAAGAATAAGCTGATTTGAATAGAAAAACAATAGTAATTGCATTAATACTCGAGGTACAGTAGAGCTCCACACCTTAATCTATGGTATGTAGAAACTCTACCGTTGAAAATACATAAGAACAAGGTCTAGGCATGGCCGAATGGCCAGCCTCCCAAAGAGGGTTCAATCATAAAAACATGATCAAAAGATGATCCAAAGATTGAAAGATACCCTAAATACAATAGCAAAAGGTCCTATTTATAGAGAACTAGTAGCCTAGGGTTTACAGACATGAGTAAATGACGTAAAAATCCACTTCCGGGCCCACTTGGTGTGTACTTGGGCTGAGCATTGAAGCTTCCATGTGTAGAGACTTTTCTTGGAGTTAAACGCCAGCTTTTGTGCCATTTTGGGCGTTTAACTCGCACTTTTGTGCCAGTTCCGGCGTTTGACGCCGGGAATTCTGAAGCTGACTTGGAATGCCTGTTTGGGCCATCAAATCTCCGGCAAAGTATGAACTATTATATATTACTGGAAAGCCCTGGATGTCTACTTTCCAACGCAATTGAGAGCACACTAATTGGGTGCAGCGAGGTCAGAATCCAACAGCATCTGCAGCCCTTTTCAGCCTCTGAATTAGCTTTTTGCTCAGGTCCCTCAATTTCAGCCAGAAAATACCTGAAATCACAGAAAAACACACAAACTCACAGTAAAGTCCAGAAAAGTGAATTTTAAATAAAAACTAATAAAAATATAATAAAAACTAACTAAAACATACTAAAAGCATACTAAAAATAATGCCAAAAGGCGTATAAATTATCCGCTCATCAGGCGTGCCACTTGAGTTCATGGCGTGGCACGCCAAACAGAGGAACCACTCACTCACAAAGGGGCGTGGCACGCCAGACCCTAGGTGTGCCACGCTAGTACAACTTTCCAGAGGAGTTTAGCCAAGCACACAACAAGGGCGTGGCACGCCAGACCCTGGGCGTGCCACGCTAGTTCAAGTTTCCAGAGGCAAAGGAAAGTGGAAAAAGCAAAGGGCGTGCCACTTGAGCTCGAAGGCATGGCACGCCAACACAAGAACTTCACTATGGCGTGCCACTTGAGTTCGAAGGCGTGGCACCCCAAGGTTGACAAAGGGACGAGCGTGGCACGCCAAGCTAGTTTGAAGGGCACGTGACACGCTGGTAAGGCGCCAGCCACACGCCAGCTGGGAAGTCACGCTTATTGAGTTTTCTTTTCCCTCCAAAATGTAATTTTCCCTTTTCACTTTTGTAATTCTTTTATTTTACTAGGAGTAGTATAAATACCCCAAAAGAGTACTGAAGAAAGTGTTAAGCAGTTAGTTTTAGATCCACTTTTACACTTCACTTTTGAGTACTTTTTGATCTATGAATAGCTAATTTCCCACTCATTGAGAGAGGGAGCTCTGTTGTACTTGATGCATTGATAATAGTGAAATTTTTCTTCTCTTCATCTTCGCTTTGATTTGCTAGAAGGAATTTCGTTCTTAATGCTTAGTGTTCAATTATCTTGGGAAAGAGATTAAATAAAATTGGGTTTCATGGGAACCTTGGATAAGGAAACATGAAACCATGCCTGAAATCCCTTCTCACATTTGAGTAGATTCTGGGTTTTGGTGATGGGATATATGACATGTAATCCCCCCTCCACCTGGACCTATGAGGGTGTGTGGTATAATCAGGGACCAAGCATATCTCTCTTCATGAGCAATTAGACCAAGGAATTGGCTATTGATCAAGATCTAAGAGATTGAGTCACCAATGGATTGGTGCTCAGTCAATCATGATTGCCAAGAGGTCAATGAGTTGCATGATTGAAGAAGATATAAGCTAGATTTGATCCAAAGAGACAACATCTCCCAATCTCAATGAACTTCCCCATTCTTATCTATCCATTTCTTTACTGCTTAATTTTTACATTCAGCAATTCCCCACTCCCATTTACATTCAAGTTATTTATGATTCAGCACTTTATATTCTGCAATTTCCATTTCTGCACTTTATTGCTTTTCTTTATATTCTAGTCATTTACATTTATGTCATTTACAATTATGCACATCACAATCTTATTGATCCACTTGACTAATTCATTAATCAATTAAAACTGCTTGAATTTGCCAATCTTTGTGGATACGATCCCACTCCTAGTGGGTTATTACTTGGCGATAATTTTGGTGCGCTTGCCAAAATAACTAATTCACTAATTTTTGAAATGAGTAGTGAATTCTGGTCATCACTATATCTAACTAAAAGTCTATACTCTAGTAAAGGTTGAATCACCGATTGTTGTGAACTACTTGTGATGTATGTATGTGTGGTTTTTTATAACTATTTTATCTATTATTATTTGTGAATTAATTATGAATGATTCTATTTATTAATCCAAACGTTTTCAAAAAAAAAAAGTACCTCGAAAAATAACTACGCTTTTAACAACGAATCAGGCTCATATAATAAATAATGGATAATAATTAGGAAGACAAGTTGGTAGCACTCAGTTTCTAGTACGATCATGACATACCAGAGATTGGGTCATTACATCATTTTACTATGCTTTCCTTTTATGGCTCCTAAGTGTTTGACATAATGCTTCGAAGGAAGCTAGAGTAGAATTTTCTCCTCTTGGCATAGATTGAGTAATTGGAGACTCTTGAGTTGTCAAATCTTTTGTTGATTGATAATTAGAAGCTTCTAGTTGATTTGAGTTCCACTAAAGCTAGTCTTTTGACGTAAGCGAAAATCGGCAGATTAAGAATTAATTAGAAAAATGGCGTTGCGAGTACAGTTCTTAACCGGCAAAAATCCACTTGTCAATTTAGAAAAGAGTTGTCACAAATTTTAGAAATAAAATACTGGGAGTATGAGTCCCAGGTCGTCTCCCAACGAGTTGCATGAAGATGTGCTATTTTATCAATCAGAGGTTTTCTAAATGGGTTTTGAGTTTGATGAACAGAAAATTAAATTAGAGAATTTATATGATTTAAATAAAATCTTGACCGGGAGAAGATTAATTGGAAGTTCTATCCTTGTTGGAATTTTGTCAAGATCAATTAATAATTAGTCATTGTTTTCATTTAGTTAACCCTTAACGAATGAAGGAAAGTCAAATTAAAAATCAACTTTTATTCACAAGTCTTAATCCTCTCCTTTGGGAAGGATTAGAGTTAGTGACTAACAAGCCAACCAACAATGAACCAATTACAGTTGAACTCTTGAGTATTCTAACTCAAGGTTCTCCTTTTAATCAACTCCTAATCAAGTTGGGGTACTACTCCATCATCATAAATGTAGACTTCACAAAATCAATGGGGGAGATAAGAAGATACATAATAAACAATAATGAAAGAGCTTAATTAAAAGTAAAAATAGTTTTGTATTAATAAACTATGAAAATAATCCAATATCAACTCTGGACAAATTAAGAATATAGAAAAGTAAATGAAAAGTAAATAACAAACTATAATGACCAGTTCCGGAGGTAGACTCTTCTCAAAAGCTAAAGCCAAAAATCTTCAAATCCTAATTTGTGAATGTCAAAAAGAGAAACCTAGGGGAGGAGTAAATCAGATCTAAAAACTCAAAATTGTGCGGAATGAATTGTTCCCTTTGTCTCTGCATATTCCCTGGCTCTAATCTGTGTTTTTGGGCCAAAAATTGGGTTGAAATACGGCCCAGAATCTATGCCAGCGACTTCTGTAATTCTGCAGATCACGCACATCACGCGGCCACGTCGTCCACGCGTTCGCGTCACTCAGTGTTTTTCGTACCACGCGCGCGCGTCATCAACGCAATCGCGTCGTTCGTGCAGCTTCCAATTCGCGCGGTCGCGTCAGGCACGCGAACGCGTCACTGTGATTTCTTCCATTTCACGCGGTCACATGAGCCATGCGCCTGCGTGACTTCTCGCTGGTCATTTCCTCAATTCCTTGTGTTTCTTCCACTTTTGCACGCTTCCTCTTCATCTTACGCCATTCCTGCCCTATGAAGCCTGAAACACATAACACACAGATCACGGCATCGAATGGTATGAAGGAAAATAAAAATATACAACTAAAAGGTCTTTAGGAAGCAAGTTTTTAATCATAGAATATTTTTAGGAAGGAATTGTAAATACATGAAAATCATATGAATAAGTAGGCGAATACTTGACAAAACCACATAATTAAACACAATACGAATAATAAAATAGCGGTTTATCAACCTCCCCCCACTTAAACATTGGCATGTCCTCATGCTAAGTTGAAGGAGATAAATATGAATGAATAGGGACATGTAAGACTCATGCAATGCAATGCAACCTATATACATATGAATAAAACTATATGATTTTGTCTATATGATTAAAAATAGATAAGTTCTCTAAGACAAAACATGGGGCAGATTTCACTAATTCAAAACATATAGTAAAAGCAGGTAAATTTGTAAGAAGATAGCTCGTGAAAGTAGGGAACACAGGATCGAGCACTGAACCCTTACTGTTGGTGCGTGTGCACTCTTATCATTTCTAGCATATGGGGTAATCACTCTATCCTTCTCTAATCATTCTTTCAAGAATTTTGTTTTTCACCTAATCAATCAACAATTTTAAAGTGCCAATGCAAACATCATGAGGTCTTTTCACGGTTGTAATGGGGCTAAAGTAAGGTGAGGGTACACATATGGCTAAATGAGCTTATACATTGAATCTTTAATTAACCTAAGCTCCCACCTAACATACATGTACTTTATATAATTTCAACATTCATCTTAGCTACCCAAAATCCTCTTTTCACATTCCATACTCATGCATCAACCTTTTTTTAATTTTTAACACACGTGCATTGATTATTAAACTCTGACTTATCATTGGGGTGATTTTGTCCCCTTATTCACTAAAATAAAGAATTTTTTTTATGTAGCTTATCAATGCACATAGATTTGTAATCTTTCTTTTATGGTTTCTGATGAGCGGATATTTTATACGCTTTTTGGGAGTAATTTCATATAGTTTTTAGTATCTTTTAGTTAGTTTTTAGTAGATTTTTATTAGTTTTTAGGTAAAAATCATATTTCTTGACTTTACTAGGAGTTTGTGTGTTTTTCTATGATTTCAGGTATTTTCTGGCTGAAATTGAGGGAGCTGAGTTAAAATATGATTCAGGCTGAAAAAGGACTGCTGATGCTGTTGGATTCTGACCTCTCTGTACTCGGAATGGATTTTTTGGAGCAACAGGAGTCCAATTGGCGCGCTCTCAGTTGGGTTGGAAAGTAGACATCCAGGGCTTTCTAGAAACAGGTTTAACTCCAGTTTCATATTGCATTCTGGCATTGAACGCCAGAAACAGGTTGCAAGTTGGAGTTAAACGCCAGAAACAGGTTACAACCTGACATTTAACTCCAGAAACAGCCCAGGCACATGAGAAGCTTAAGTCTCAGACCCAGCACACACCAAGTGCGCCCCAGAAACAGGTTGCAAGTTGGAGTTAAACACCAGAAACAGGTTGCAAGTTGGAGTTAAACGCCAGAAACAGGTTACAACCTGACATTTAACTCCAGAAATAGCCCAGGCACATGAGAAGCTTAAGTCTTAGCCCCAGCACACACCAAGTGGGCCCTAGAAGTGGATTTCTGCACTATCCATCTTAGTTTACTCATTTTCTGTAAACTTAGGTTACTAGTTTAGTATTTAAACAACTTTTAGAGACTTATTTTGTATCTCATGACATTTTAGATCTGAATTTTGTATTCTCTGACAGCATGAGTCTCTAAACTCCATTGTTGGGGGTGAGGAGCTCTGCAGTGTCTCGATGAATTAATGCAATGATTTATGTTTTCCATTCAAACACGCTTGTTTCTATCTAAGATGCTGATTCGTACTTAACTGTGATGGATGTGATGATCCGTGACACTCATCACCATTCTCAACCCATGAACGTGTGCTTGACAAACACCTCTGTTCTACATTAGATTGAATGAGTATCTCTTAGATTCCTTAATCAGAATCTTCGTGGTATAAGCTAGAATCCATTGGCAGCATCCTTGAGAATCCGGAAAGTCTAAACCTTGTCTGTGGTATTTCGAGTAGGATTCAGGGATTGGATGACTGTGACAAGCTACAAACTTGCCAGTGTTGGGCGTAGTGACAGACGCAAAAGGATCAATGGATCCTATTTGATGATTAGATTTTTGACGGTTTAGAATTTCACAAATAAAATCTCGTTGCAAGTATAGTTTCCGAACCAATCAAAAATCCTTTCATACAAGAGATTGTTTGTCACAAGTAACAAACCCCTAATTTTATAAACCGAAGTATTGGACCTCGGGTCATTCTCCCTAGGAATTGTAACGAAGTGTCTTGTTATTGGTTGTGAGTTATATTTGGGGTTTTTAAGATTTTAGACAAGAAATATAAATGGCAAAGAAAATAAACTAACAACTAGCAAAGCTCTTGGCAAGATATGAGAACTAGAAGTCCTACCCTAGTTATCCTCATCAATTGTGATGACAAATTGTCCATTGCTCCCACTTAGTTAACCTCTAACCATGGAGGAAAGTCAAGTGGATGAATCAATTTGATTCCTCAAATCCTAATCAACTCCTAAAGGAAAGACTAGCTTTAGAGGCATTCAAATCAATTAGCAACTTCTAATTATCAATCAACAAAGGAATTAGATAACTCAAGAGTCACTAATTACTCTACCTAGGCCAAGAGGAACAAAACCTACACTAAAATCCAACCAAGCATTTCATCAAACACTTGGAAGGCATAAAAGGAAAGCATAGTAAATCAATCAACAAGAACAAGATCTAACAACAATTATTGCAAAGAATTAACAACAACAGTCAAGGAAATCACAATTATCATGAATTACCTCAAATTGCATTATTGAAAGAGGAAATAAAAGAACAACAATCTATCCAAAACAAGTGAAGAATTACAATTATTAAAGCACATAACTAGAAAGAGGGAGAGGAGAAGATTAAGACTTGATAAAAGAGAAGTGAATTAAAGCATGAATTAAACCTAGATCTAAGAAGAGAGATTAACCTAAATCTAATCCTAATTCTAGAGAGAAGTGAGAGCTTCTCTCTCTAAAACTACTCTAAACTAATCCTAATGAGTGTGAATGAACTAATCTCCCTTTGCTCTTCAATCCTTGGCTTTAAATAGCAGTTTAGGCGCCAAAGTTGGTTGGAATTGGGCCCCACAACCCTTGAGAATTCGTTGGTCACGTTTTCATTAAAAAATCATAAACCAGCACCGACGCGTACGCGCACAGCACGCGTACGCGTCCATGGGGTGATTCACAAGGTGCGCGCAAGCGCCAGGTGCGCGCGCACGTCCATGGGTGAGTTCAACTTCTTTGACTTTTCATGATTTCTCCACTTTGCATGCTTTCCCTCTTCACTCCTTTGATCCATTCCTAGCCTTTTCAATCTGAAATCACTAACAAACATATCAAGGCATCTAATGGAATCAAGGAGAATTAGATTTAGCTATTTTAAGTCCTAAAAAGCATGTTATCACATCTAAGCACAAATAAGGAGACAATCACAAAACTATGCTAATTTAATGGATAAATGAGGGTAAAAGGTATTAAAATCTCTTAAAATCAATACAAGATAAACCATCAAAATGGGGTTTATCACTATTCCGACATGATCGAGAACCGACAGATGATTAGTCGTGCTGTGAGAAAGTAAGAAAGCATTATGTTGTAGGAATTCAGAAGACAAAGCATCTCCAAAACTCCAACATATTCTCCATTGCTCGATAAGTATTATTTAATCCATGCTCTCTTGTTTATTTGCAAGTCAATTGATCACTATAATTGGTATCCTGACTAAGATTAATAAGATAACCATAGCTTGCTTCAAGCCAACAATCTCCGTGGGATTCGACCCTTACTCACGTAAGGTATTACTTGGACGACCCAGTGCACTTGCTGGTTAGTTGTGCAGATTGCAAAAGTGTGATTTCAATTTCGTGCACCAAGTTTTTGGCGCCGTTTCTGAGGATTGTTTGAGTTTGAACAACTAACGGGGAATCTTGTTGCTTAGATTAGGAAAAAAATTGTCTTTTTAGTTTAGAGTCACTAGAATTGCATGTTTTATTATTCCTTTTTAAAATTTTTTCTTCAAAAATATTATATTTCTTTATTAATTGTTAGTTTTTCATTGAGTCTAGTGTCATGTTTTAAGTTTGGTGTCAATTGCATGCTTTTCTTTGTCTTTCAATTTTCGAATTGCATATTCTTTGTTTTCCCTTGATCTCTAAATTGTTCTTGTCAATTTTTCTTGTTTGATCTTTGGTTTGTCTTGTTTTGTGTCTTTTCTTGTTTTTCTTGTGCATTTTCAAAATATTAGTTTTCAAAAAAAAATATTTTTTATTTATTAAAAATACCTCTTTAAAACACGTTACATTTATAGCTTAATTGGCTAGAGCGTTGGTTTGTGTTCTTGGTAATTAGGCATCCTCTTTTTAAAATCTTTTTCAAAAATAATTTTTCTTTGATTAATTCTTGTGCCAAACTTTAAGTTTGGTGTTCTCTTGTTAATTTCCTTTAAATTTCAAAAATTTATTGTGATTGTCTAAAAATTTTAAGTTTGGTGTTCTATCTTTTGTTCTTATTATTCTTGTGAGTCTTCAAAGTGTTCTTGAGTCTTCCTTGTGTTATAATCTTAAAACTTTTATGTTTGGTGTTCCTTGGTGTTTTTCCTCCAAACTTTTCGAAAACAATGAGCATTAGATCTAAAAATTTTAAGTCTTGTGTCTTTTGTGTGTTTTTCTATATCATCATAAAATTCAAAATTCAAAAAAATATCTTTTCTAACTATTTTTAAGCAATTATTTCGAAATTTTTTATAAAAATTTAGATTTCAATTTCAAAATTTTTCAAATCTTATCCTTTTAAGATTTAAAAAAAATTTTTTATAGCTTTTTCAAAAATATCCTAACCACTTTCTCTCTCCTCACTTTTTTGAAAATCTTCATAAAATATTTTTAAATTCTTTTTGTTTTTCTATTTATTTTAGTTTTTATTTTATTTAAAATTTTCTCTATAATAATAAAATAAATAAAATAAATTCACATCATCTCCCTTTCTCCATCATGGACTTAAGTGGAAATGAACAATCCAGAAGGACTGTGGGGTCATATGCTAACCCCACTACTGCTTCATATGGGAGTAATATCTCTATACCCTCCATCGGATGAGTTGAATCCTCAGCTCATTATCATGATACAGCAAAGTTGCCAGTATTCCGGTCTTTCACAGGAAGAACCTATAGAGTTTCTGGCACAGTTTTTACAAATTGCTGACACAGTACATGGTAAGGAAGTAGATCAGGATATCTACAGATTATTGCTGTTTCAATTTGCTGTAAAAGCCCAAGCTAAGAGGTGGTTAAATAACCAACCTAAGGCTGGCATAAAGACATGGAAACAGCTGTCAGAAAAATTCCTAAATCAATATTTTCCTCCAAAATAGATGACACAGCTAAGGCTGAGCATCCAAGGCTTTAAACAAGGAGATAATGAATCTCTTTATGATGCTTGGGAGAGATATAGAGAGATGCTAAGAAAATGCCCCTCTGAAATATTTTCAGAGTGGGTGCAGTTGGACATCTTCTTGATGAACGGATTTTTGACGGTATAGAATTTCACAAATGAATTCTCGTTGCAAGTATAGTTTCCAAACCAATCAAAAATCCTTTCATACAAAAGATTGTTTGTCACAAGTAACAAACCCCTAATTTTATAAACCGAAGTATTCAAACCTCGGGTCGTTCTCCCTAGGAATTACAATAAAGTGTCTTGTTATTGGTTGTGAGTTATTTTGGGGTTTTGATAATAGACATGAAAGATAAATGGCAAGAAAGTAAACTAAAAACTATAAAAGGCTCTTGGCAAGGTGTGAGAACTAGAAGTCCTATCCTAGTTATCCTTCTCAATTGTGATGAGAATTGTTCATTGCTACCACTTAGTTAACCCTTACTAAGTAAAGGAAAGTCAAGTGGATGAATTGACTTGAGCCACAAGTCCTAGCCAACTCCCAAGGAAAGACTAGCTTTAGTGCACTCCAAACCAATTAGCAATTTCTCCAATTACCAATCAACAAAGGAATTAGATAACTCAAGTGTCACTAATTACTCTACCTAGGCCAAGAGGAACAAAATCTAACTAATGGCTATAAGAGACATTTCATCAAACACATAGAGTGCAATACAAG
>NC_029780.3:54827298-54873038 GCF_000817695.3 Arachis duranensis | reverse complement strand
TTATGAATTACCTCTTATTGAATTGAAAGAAAATGGAAGGAACAATAGTAGATCTACAACAAAATGCAAGAACAACATGAAGGAAATTACAATAAAAGAATGGAAGAAGAATGAATGTAACAACAAGGAATTGAGAAGATAGAAGTAGAAGAAGATGAATTAAAATCTAGATCTAAGAACTAAACCTAATCCTAATCCTAATCCTAGAGAGAAGTGAGAGCTTCTCTCTCTAGAAACTACTTCTAACTACTAAACTATGACTAATGGTCAAAAGTATGACAGTCTCCTCATTCCCCCTTCAATCCTTGGCTTAAATAGCATCAGAAATGAGTTGGATTGGGCCCACAAGGCTTCTAAAATCGCTGGCCATGTTTTGCTTTAAGTGAACCAGGTGGCAGCAACGGCGCGTGCGCATACTATGCGCGTACGCGTCACCATGCGCGGTTCAACCATAGCAAATCTTATATGGTTTCGAAGCCCCGAATGTTAGCTTTCCAACCCAACTAGAACCGCATCATTTGGACCTTTGTAGCTCAAGTTATGGTCGTTTAAGTGCGAAGAGGTCGGCTTGACAGCTAAAGGTTATAAAATCCCCTAAAATCAATACAAGATAAATCGTCAAATTGGGGTTTGTCAACCTCCCCACACTTAGACCTTAGCATGTCCTCATGCTAAACCAAGAATGAAATAAGGGATATGACACTTATTCAAAGCAAAGAAACTATATGCATGCAACTAAATGCAAAATGATTCTACCTACTTGGTTAAAAAATAAATCAATCTCCAAGACATACATGCACAAGTAGGGCATAAGATCATATAACGATTCATGAGTCCTACCAATTGAAGTATAAACATGAAGTTCACATAGACTTGCAAGAAGAACGCTCGTGATAGCCGGGAATCAAGGAATTGAGCATCGAACCCTCATCGGAAGTGTTTGCACTCTAGTCGCTCGGTGTTTGGGGTTGATTCACTCAGTTCTCCCCTAATCATGCTTTCCAAGATTTGTTTTTCATCTAACAATCAACAATTATTCAATGCACGCATACAATTATCATGAGGTCTTTTCTTTAGATTGTAATGGGGCTAGGGTTAAGTTAGGATGCATATTTGGTCAAGTGAGCTTGAATAATCTTTATCTTTTTTAAAGCCCCTTACTTCTATAATCTTTTTTCATACAATTTGTAATACTCGAAGGGTCGATTTTTTTTGCGTCTTAGTTTTTACCTTTCCGAAGGAAAACACGGGAATCTTTCATTATGATCTGGATTGGGTCTTTCTCTTTCTTTCAGTTAGTAATTGGGATATTCTTTTGATTATTTCGAATAAAATAGAAATTCGATAGAGATATCGAATTGATAATTACTTTTTAGAATTCATTCTGTATATAATTTGAGAATTCTTTATCTTATATAAATTCAATTAATTTAAGGATATAAATATATGGTTAAATTTATCCTGATAATCCAATCTTTTATAGATAGATTATGGATAGATTTATACATATTAAATCTTAATGGATAAGAATATTCTAAATTTTAGATACTATCTATATTAGTATATAATATATATTACTATATTAATAGTATATATTACTATATTAATCTATTAATATAATTACTGTAACTGTAATAGAATTTTTACAAATTCGAAATGATAATAAATATCTATATTTTTTTCTTTTTCATATTGTTTTTTTTCTTTTTCTTTTCTTTTTCTTTTCTTTTTCTCATTTTTTTCTTTTTATATACAAGAGCATCAATGCATAAGGTTTTACATTTGATCAATACATGAGTATGTACCAATTCCCAATATTTACACTAATAATACAAAACTACCCTTTTATTCACCCAATGTCCCAAGGTTTTCATACTTGAATGATACTCACACACACTATCCTAAGCCAATCAAAGATCCAAATTAAGGACATTTATTGTTTTTCGCTTTAAGGCTTGTAATGTGCTAAATTAAGAACAAAGTGGGTTAGTCGTAGGCTCAAATTTGGCTAATAATGGAAGATAAAAGGTAAGGCCATTTGGGTGAGTGAGCTAATGAAACAATGGCCTCAATCATATAAATGCATGAATACAAGGAATAAATGGACATATAGAATCAAGCAAATTAAGGATCGCAATCTTAGAAAGAGAGTAATTGCACACAAGAAGGAAAAATAAGTGGTTATAAAATGTAACCACATCAATAGGCTCAAATCTCACATGCTTGTGTGTTCTTAGCTCAAAAACCATGTTCCAAAATACATTCTTTCAAGCAAGTTCCACAAAGTATTTTTTTTTTCAAATTGGTAGGTTGTCCTAAAACGGTTTCTTGGGAAAGAAATCATCACCCTAACCAAGTAGTCCTAACAAAAAAAGAAGTGGTAAAAATATGTACAAATTCTAACTAACATGAAACCTATCATGCAATGTAATAACTAATTAACATTGGTGTTGAAAAAGAAAATTGTTACCCATGGAGATCGGTCGACGACCTCCCCACACTCGAAGATTGCACCGTCCTCGGTGCATGCAAAGAAGAACAAGGTGGACGGGTTGCTACAATTGATGAGCTCCTCAAATGGTTGTGCGGATGACTTGTTTGTTGCCCCATTTAAAAGCTTTTCCTTTCTCCCTCCTTGGTGGCCAACCTAAAAGGGTTGAAAAGGAAAGGAATATTAAGCCTATGACAAAGATATCAAAGCAAATAGGACATAGGTTGGGGGTTAATGCCAAGTAGGAGTATGGTTCTCTACTACATGGTAGCTACAATATGTAGAGGAGGAAACAATAAGAGAAAATGGCATATCAATGATACTTGATGCAAGAGTAAGGTCAAAGCATGAAGAGCATGATGAGCATCAAGTTTGAACAAGAGAGAGTGGGCCATGAAAGACAATATAAGGTCATATCAATGCACAAAGAACACAAGTGCATAAAAGATTGAGCATTGATTTGAAAAGAAACATCACCCAACAATATGAAACAAGTCAAGAGGCACCAAAGGAATGCAATAAATCCTCAACAATTGAGTAGAAAGATGCAACACCATTATTAAAATGATTTAAAAAAAACGAAAACATGCTGCAAAAAAAAATGAAAGTGGGAAGAGTAGAAGTATGCGAATGTGATAAGCAAAAGAAAATGGAAGGGGAGAAAAAAACTTTTTTTTTACCGACGCGTGCGCGTCATGCACGTTTATGCGTCAATGGGTATATTTGTCGAAGGACGCGTACGCGCCAAGTGCGCGCATGCGTGCGTCGAGTTAGGCGAGAGGCTTAGTGTTGGACCAAAAGTGGCACAACTCTCTGGTAAAAGTACCAGGGGTGTAGATTGTACAATCGACGCACACGCGCATAGTGTGCGTGCGCGTGCATTGCAAATTTAAGATCATGTGCGCGTACGCGCCAGGTGCGCGCACACGTGCATAGACTTGTGCCTTAGGCCCAATGTTCGCACAGTGTAGGCCTAACTCTCGGGTTTTTGGCTGGAGGTGAAATTTTGCATCCACGCGTACGCGTACAGTGCGCGTGCGCGTGGGTGGTCGAAAAATGCTCAGGTGCGCGTACGCGTTATGTGCGTGCACGCGTGGATGGTGTTCTGTTTTTCAAAAATCTTTTTTCTAAGTTCTTGCACCAATCCAAGCCTTTCAATCCCCCAAACAGCTACCAAAACACCCTAAAACCTTATTTATCATATTATACTTCTAACTAAACTTAACAAACCAATAAAAACATGAAATTAAACTAATTCTACCAATATTTACAAAAGATAAAAATGAAAATGAGAATCTACCTACAATGGCAACTCAATTCACTTATTAACAAAACTAAAAGAGTATGGAAAGAGTTTACCATGGTGGGGTGTCTCCCACCTAGCACTTTTAGTTTAAGTCCTTAAGTTGGACATTTGAGAAGCTTATTGTCATGGTGGCTTATGTTTGTACTCATCCTTGAATCTCCCAAAGTTGATCTTCTTCTTGTGATCCGGGATCCCACACTTTATCTTCACACCTGTCTTGAAGTTGATCATCATTATTGGTCCAACCGGGTGGTGAGTAAGGTGAATTCTCTATATAGTGGCCAACAATCCTCCTAGACCCATCTATTTGAGCACTACTCTAACCTTTACATCTCATGTTTGATGCATCAACCATAATGAGCCTTGATTAGCCCAGCCAGATGCATGCACAAGATCCTATTGTAGGGTGACACTAACCAGTGGTGCAACCACAGAGGCAGCTGAATCCAGCCATGAAGGAGGTGGTGCAGAAGGAGGTCACTAAATTACTAGAGGCTGGGATTATTTATCCTATTTCTGATAGCCCCTGGGTAAGCCCTGTCCAAGTCGTCCCTAAGAAGGGTGACATGACAGTGGTTCATAATGAAAAAAATGAATTGGTTCCTACAAGAACAGTTACAGGGTGGTGTATGTGTATTAATTATAGAAGGCTCAATACAACTACCAGAAAGGATCATTTTCCTTTACCATTCATAGACCAGATGCTAGAAAGACTAATAGGTCATGAATACTACTGCTTCCTGGATGGATATTCAGGTTATAATCAAATTGCAGTAGATCCCCAGGATCAAGAGAAAACAGCATTCACATGTCCATCCAGAGTATTTGCATACAGAAGGATGCCATTCGGTCTGTGCAATGCACCTGCAACTTTTCAAAGGTGCATGCTCTCTATTTTCTCTGATATGGTGGAAAAATTTCTGGAAGTCTTCATGGACGACTTTACAGTATTTGGAGACTCATTTAGCTCCTGTCTTTACCATCTAGCACTTTTTCTAAAGAGGTGCCAAGAGACTAACCTAGTTTTAAACTGGGAGAAATGTCACTTTATGGTGACTGAAGGAATTGTCTTTGGGCACAAAATTTCGAACAAGGGAATAGAGGTGGATCAAGCTAAGGTAGAGGTAATTGAAAAATTACCACCACCTACCAATGTTAAGGCAATCAGAAGCTTTCTGGGGCATGCAGGATTCTATATGAGGTTTATAAAAGATTTTTCAAAAATTGCCAAACCTCTAAGTAATCTTCTAGCTACTGATACGCCATTTATCTTTGATAAAGAGTGTCTGCAGGCGTTTGAGACTCTGAAAGCTAAGCTGGTCACAGCACCAGTCATCTCTGCACCAGAATGGACATTACCATTTGAACTAATGTGTGATGCTAGTGACCATGCCATTGGTGCAGTGTTGGGACAAAGGCATGACAAGCTTTTGCACGTCATTTATTATGCCAGTCGTGTTTTAAATAACGCACAGAAGAACTACATAACCACAGAAAAAGAGTTACTTGCAGTGGTTTACGCCATTGACAAGTTCAGATCCTACTTAGTGGGATCAAAAGTGATTGTGTACACTGACCATGCTGCTCTTAAATATCTACTCACAAAGCAGGATTCAAAACCCAGACTCATAAGATGGGTGTTGCTTCTGCAAGAGTTTGATATAGAAATAGAGACAGAAAAGGGACAGAGAATCAAGTAGTATATCACCTGTCCCGAATAGAACCAGTAGAAGGGGCGTCCCTCCCTCTTATTGAGATCTCTGAAAACTTTCCGGATGAGCAACTTTTTGCCATCCAGGAAGTGCCATGGTTTGCAGACATTGCAAACTACAAGGCAGTAATATTCATACCCAAAGAGTACAGTAGGCAGCAATCAAAGAAATTGATCACGGATGTAAAGTACTATCTTTGGGATGAACCATATCTCTTCAAGAGATGTGCAGACGAAGTAATCCGAAGATGTATGCCTAAAGAAGAAGCATAGAAGATCCTCTGGCACTGCCATGGATCACAGTATGGAGGACATTTTGGAAGTGAGCGAACAGCCACAAGAGTCCTCCAATGTGGCTTCTACTGGCCTACTCTCTATAAAGACTCCCGAGTATTTGTACTTAATTGTGACAGTTGCCAAAGATCTGGCAATCTGCCTCACAGTTATGCCATGCCTCAACAAGGGATCTTGGAGATTGAGTTGTTTTATGTATGGGGTATTGACTTCATGGGGCCTTTCCCACTATCATACTCAAACACTTATATTCTGGTGGCAGTGAATTATGTATCCAAATGGGTGGAAGCTATTGCAACACCCACTAATGATACTAAGACAGTGCTAAAATTCCTCCAGAAACACTTCTTCAGCAGATTTGGTGTTCCTAGAGTACTAATCAGTGATGGGGACACTCATTTCTGCAATAAACAGCTTTACTCTACTATGGTTACGTAGAGCTTCAGGATAATGATTCTAACAAGAAGTTCATTGTTAATGGATAGAGAGTCAAACATTATCTTGAAAGCAATTTTGAGCAAGAATGCTCAAAACTGAGACTTGATTAAAAGTTCAGTAATAGTCCAGCTAAAGACAATAAAAAAGCGCTTGCTGGGAGGCAACCCAGCCATTAACAAAGCTTATTTTTTTCAATTAATTGATTTTTATAGGTTCATATTAATTTTCTTCAAGGTAAAATGGCAATCGCATGAGTTCACAGAGTTACAGAAAACTTCAGAGGATACAACAGCAAAAAAAAGCTCACTGGTGCGAAAATTCCAGTAAAAGCTGTTTTGGGCATTGAACGCCCAAAAGAAGCATCTACTGGGCGTTCAACGCCAGTAGAGATAGCCATATGGGCGTTAAACGCCAGAAAGAAGCACCTTCTGGGCGTTTAACGCCAGATTTACAGCGTCCTGGGCATTCAGAAAAACGCCCAGTGACAAAGGAGTTCCTAGCATTTAACGCCAGCTGGAAGCAATAGCTGGGTGTTAAACGCGCAGGAGAAGCTACCAATGGGTGTTAAACGCCTAAAACATGCAGTGTTTGGGCATTTAACGCCAGGATTGTGGGGAGGAGGTGAATTCGTTTCCAAGTCAATTTTTTTCATTTTTCATGTTTCAATTCATAATTTCTTGCATAAACATGTTACAAACTCTCATCTTCCAACCTTGAATTTCAAAAATTTTTAATCCTAATTTCTAAAATCCCTTTTTCAAAAGATATCAAATGTATCTTAATTTATAAACACAAATCCTTTTCAAATCCTCTCCATCTTCTTTTCAAACCTTTTTCAAAACTCAATTATCTTTTCAAATTCATCTCAAATCTTCTTTTTAAAATTCAGATTTATCTTTTTCAAATATCTTTCATAACTTTTAAATCTTAATTTACATCTTTTTTCTATCATACTTATCTTTTACAAATCATATCTTCTATCTTATCTTTTTCAAAATTTTCGGAAACCCACGCCCTACCCTTTAAATCCACGTTTGGCCTCTCTCCTCTCCTCCACAATTCGAAAATTAGCTCTCCTTCTATCCCTCTCCTTTCCTTTCTTTTGCTTGAGGACAAGCAAACCTCTAAGTTTGGTGTGTTTATCTGTGATCACTAAGCCATACCCACTAAGATCATGGCTCCTAAAGGAAAACAAACCACTCCAAGAGGCAAGAAAGAGAATATTCCAAAACCAATTTGGAATCAAGGGAAGTTCTTAAGCAAATAACATTCAGACCATTACTACAAAATAATGGGTCTAAGGTCAGTGATCCCGGAAGTTAAATTCGATCTGAAAGAAGACGAATATCTGGAGATCCAAGAGCGAATTCGAAACAGGAACTGGGAAGTCCTAGCTAATCCTGAAACAAAGGTGGGAAGAAACATGGTTCAGGAATTCTATGCTAATCTGTGGCAAACAGACATGCAGAGAATATCTGGAACTGCCCTCTATGACTTTCGGACCTTGGTTAGAGGAAAGATTGTTCACATCCACCCTGACAAAATCAGGGAGATCATTAAGCTACTTCAGCTGAAAGATGACCCAGACTCCTTTAATAGGAGAATGATGAGAACAAATAAGGGCTTGGACAAGATTCTAGAGGACATATGCCTCCCTGGAACCAAGTGGACTACCAGCACCAAGGGCGTCCCAAATCAACTCAAGAGAGAAGATCTCAAACCAGTCGCCAGAGGCTGGCTGGACTTCATTGGGCGTTCTATACTGCCCACTAGCAACTGCTCTGAAGTCACCATTAAAAGAGCAGTAATGATCCACTGCATTATGTTGGGAAGAGAAGTGAAAGTTCATCAGCTGATTTCGTGTGAACTTTATATAATTGCAAACAAGAACTCCAAAGATGCCAAATTAGCTTATCCAAGCTTAATCTCCATGCTATGTAAAGATGCTGGGGTGAAGATGGGAGTAACTGAGTATATCTCAGTTGAGCGACCAATCACCAAAATATCAATGGAAAGACAACAAGTGTAGGATGACCCCATCAAGAGGAGAGCACAGGAATTCCTCCCGGAGATCCCTCAAAATGAATATTGGGAGCATCTTGAAGCATCTATTACCAAGTTGCAAGAAGCTATTGACCAAATAAAGGAAGAACATAATAATCAAAATAACATGTTTTGCAAACTGCTTGGGGAACAAGAAAGCAAAGGCGTGACTTGAAGGAACTGAAGCGTCAAAAACTATCTCTTGAAGGACCAAGCACCCCACAGACTAGAAGAACATCGATTTCTCAAAATAAAGGTTGTTGAGTCCTAATCTTAGCTTTAACTCTATGATAGTTGTTCTTATAGGAATTTACCTTAGAAGTTATATATGAGTAGTAGTAATTAGTATCTCTATTTTTATTTTATCTCCAATTAAGCTATAATTTATTTTTCTCATCATCATCAAACATGAATAAAATAGTAAATTTTTAGAATAAAGAGGCAGTATTTTTTCGAGTTCTTAATAAGGAAAAATCTAATTATTTATATGTGGTGACAATACTTTTTGTCTTCTGAATGAATGCTTGAACAGTGCATATTTTTTATATTGAATTTTATGAATGTTAAAATTGTTGGCTCTTGAAAGAATGATGAACAAGAGAAATATTATTGCTGATCTGAAAAATCATGAAATTGATTCTCGAAGCAAGAAAAAGCAGTGAAAAAAAAGCAAAAGAGGTAGAAAAAGCCAATAACCCGTTAAACCGAAAGGCAAGGGTGAAAAGGATCCAAGGCTTTGAGCATCAATGGATATGAGGGCTCAAGGAAATAAATCCATGCCTAAGCGGCTAAATCAAGCTGTCCCTAACCATGTGCTTGTGGCATGCAGGTCCAAGTGAAAAGCTTGAGACTGAGTGGTTAAAGTTGTGATCTAAAGAAAAAGAGTGTGCTTAAGAACTCTGGACACCTCTAATTGGGGACTCTAGCAAAGCTAAGTCACAATCTAAAAAGGTTCACCCAGTTATGTGTCTATGGCATTTATGTATCTGGTGGTAATACTGGAAAACAAAGTATCTAGGGCCACGGCCAAGACTCATAAAGTAACTGTGTTCAAGAATCAACATACTAAACTAGGAGAATCAATAATACTATCTGAATTCTGAGTTCCTATGGATGCCAATCATTCTGAATTTCAAATGATAAAGTGAGATGCCAACACTGTTCAGAAGCAAAAAGCTACTAGTCCCGCTCATCTAATTGGAATCTGAGCTTCACTTAAAAATCTGAGATATTATTGCTTCTTAATTTCTTTTTATCCTATTTTATTTATCTAGTTGCTTGAGGACAAGCAACAGTTTAAGTTTGGTGTTGTGATGAGCGGATATTTTATACGCTTTTTGGGGGTAATTTCATATAGTTTTTAGTATATTTTAATTAGTTTTTAGTATATTTTTATTAGTTTTTAGGCAAAAATCATATTTCTAGACTTTACTATGAGTTTGTGTGTTTTTCTGTGATTTCAGGTATTTTCTTGCTGAAATTGAGGGAGCTGAGTTAAAATTTGATTCATGCTGAAAAAGGAATGCTGATGTTGTTAGATTCTGACCTCCCTGCACTCAGAATGGATTTTTTGGAGCTACAGAAGTCTAATTGGTGCACCCTCAATTGGGTTGGAAAGTAAACATCCAGGGCTTTCCATAAATATATAATAGTTCATACTTTGCGCGAAGATAAATGACGTAAACTGGCGTTTAACGCCAGTTCCATGTTGCATTCTGGCGTTGAACGTCAGAAATAGGTTGCAAGTTGGAGTTAAACGCCAGAAACAGGTTACAACCTAACATTTAACTCCAAAAACAGCCCAGGCACATGAGAAGCTTAAGTCTCAGCCCCAGCACACACCAAGTAGGTCCCAAAAGTGGATTTCTGCACTATCTATCTTAGTTTACTCATTTTTTGTAAACCTAGGTTACTAGTTTAGTATTTAAACAACTTTTAGAGACTTATTTTGTATCTCATGACATTCTATATCTGAATTTTGTATTCTTTGACGGCATGAGTCTCTAAACTCCATTGTTGGGGTAAGGAGCTCTATAGTGTCTCGATGAATTAATGCAATGATTTTTGTTTTCCATTCAAATATGCTTGTTTCTATCTAAGATGCTGATTCATACTTAACTGTGATGGATGTGATGATCCGTGACACTCATCACCATTCTCAACCCATGAACGTGTGTCTGACAAACACCTCTATTCTACATTAGATTGAATGAGTATCTCTTAGATTCTTTAATCCGAATCTTCGTGGTATAAGCTAGAATCCATTGGCAGCATCCTTGAGAATCCGAAAAGTCTAAACCTTGTCTGTGGTATTCTGAGTAGGATTCAGGGATTGGATGACTGTGACGAGCTTCAAACTCGTGAGTGTTGGGCGTAGTGACAGACACAAAAGGATCAATAGATCTTATTCCGACATGATCGAGAACCGACAGATGATTAGCCATGCTATGACAGAGCATTTGGACCAATTTCACTGAGAGAATGGGAAGTAGCCATTGACAACGGTGATGCCCTACATACAGCTTGCCATGGAAGGAGCCTTGCATGTTTGAAAGTGAGAAAGCATTATGTTGCAGGAATTCAAAAGGCAAAACATCTACAAAACTCCAACATATTCTCCATTACTGCATAATAAGTATTATTTAATCCATGCTCTCTTGTTTATTTGCAAGTCAATTGATAACTATAATTGGTATCTTGACTAAGATTAATAAGATAACCATAGCTTGCTTCAAGCCAACAATCTCCGTGGGATTCGACCCTTACTCACGTAAGGTATTACTTGGACGACCCAGTGCACTTGTTGGTTAGTTTTACGGATTGCAAAAGTGTGATTGCAATTTCATGCACCAGTTTCACATGAATAGGTACCCAAATTCCCTTTATTTATCATGACGTATTCTCCTATTACCCTTTATTCCCACAATTTTTCCATACTCAGTTAACACACAAATTCTATCTTATGCTAGCCAAAGATTCAATTGGGATTTTCAATTGTTTTTCTGCTTAAGGCTAGTAATGTGGTAAAATATAGAACAAATGGGATTAAAACAGCTCAAAGTGGTTAACAAAGGTAATTAAAAGGGTCAGCTTACGTGAGCTAAACAAATAATTGCCTCAATCATATGCATACACAACACATTAACATTGGACATATAGGATAAAATAAAATTCAGATTACAATCATGGAGAAGTAAACACACAAGAAGTAAAAATGTTTATGGTTAAATAGTGTAACCATGTATTTAGGCTCAAAGTCTCACGGGTTGTGTGTTCTTTTAGCTCAAAAATCCTGTTCCAATTTCAACTTTAAACAAATTTAACATAAATGTTTTGATTTAAATTAGTGAAATTTTTAAAAAATATATGTTCTTAAAAGAAACTTATTATCTTTTTAATCAGGTAGAACATGCATGCAATTAACCTACTACTATGCATCTATCCTATTCTAAAGAAAAAGAAATTGGTGTTAAGGGGGAAGAATTACCTCTGGAAGTCAGGTACTGACCGACCTCCCCACAATTAAGGCTTTGCACCGTCCTCGGTGCCATTTGTCAGGAACAAGGGTGGGCTGGTGGCAGTATCTCCATAGTCGGGACCCTCATGGCTCCCTGTGCTGGTAAAGGAAGTGGAGTCTGGAGTGCCTGGGTCCTCGTCAGGTCTGTGGTTGGCTGTGAGTAGCTCCTTAAGGTATTTGAATCGGCGGTGGTTGCGGCACTCTCGTAGCTTCGCTTTCTGGTCTTGCTGGTCCAACCTCTCCAGTATTTGATGCAGTTGCTGACTAGTAGAAGGTGGGATGTCTGCAGCATGTTCTGCGAATGGGCTGGTAGTGGCTAGTGGTGGCCTGAGATATCTCCCATTAAGGACGTATTGATCATCCTGTGGAAGTATGGCTTTGGTGTCCCTTACTCTGTAGGAGATTCCAGCTACTGAGACAAGATCTGAGACCAAGGCCGGGAAAGGTAGGTTGCCTGCGATTTACATGTGTCCCATAACATTCTAGATATGTCTTGGTAGATTTAGAGGCTGGTCTGTGAGGATGCACCATAGTAGAACGACCATGTCTGCAGTGAAAGAGGACTCATGAGTGCTCGGAAAGACGTAATGGGACATAATCTGTGCCCATACGTGAGCCTCCAAGGTGAGTGCGGAAGCCGATATTCCCTTAGGACAGGAACGATGGTTGATGTGTGGAAAACGATCCAACACAAAACTCACCGGCAAGTATACCGGGTCGCATCAAGTAATAAAAACTCACGGGAGTGAGGTCGATCCTACAGGGATTGAAGGATTGAGCAATTTTAGTTTAGTGGTTGATTTAGTCAAGCGAATCAAGTATTGGTTGAGTGGTTTATCTTTAACAGAAGCTAAATTGCTTGGAATGTAAAGGGAGAGGGGAGAATTGCAGTAAATTAAAGGACAGGAAAGTAAAAGTGCTGAATCTTAAAGAACAAGAAATTAAATGACTGAAACTTAAAGTGCAAGAAATGTAAATTGCAGTAACTTAAAGTGCAAGAAATATAAATTGCTTGAATGGGAAAGGGAGTTGAGGATTGAAAATTCAGAAATTCAGCAAAGGAAAGTAAATTGCAACAATTAAATAAGCAGAAATTGAATTAGAAACAACTAGAATTCAGACAGAAATGGGAATTAACTTGAATCAGAGGTTCACAAAAGAACCAACAAGGAAAATGGGATCTCAGGACTCAAGAGACTAGATAGCAAAGTCTAGATCTCAACAGATCCAAGTTCACAAAGCAATCAACCAGAAATTGAAGAAGAAGCAGTAAAGGAATTGTGATTAAACTCAATTATGCAGAAGAGGAATTAAAGAGATTTTGAATGGAGATTGAGACAGAATTTCCTCAATTCTTCATATCCAAAACTCAAAACAAGGAAATTAAAAGTGCTCAAGCAAGAACGAGGAAGAAGAGAGATCAATTCTCCTCCCCAATTCTCTGGGCAGGGCAGAAAATTGATGCGTGCAGCCTTGGTGCGAGCGTGGTGCGTTGGTGTGTGCTGCAGGATGCTGCCCTGCCCTCAGCGAGGGCAGGGCAGAAATTTCTGGTGCGCCATTTTGGTGCCTGTGCGTGCTGCTGGTGCTGCCGAGTGATGCCTTGGTGCGCCAGTTTGGTCCGCTGGCCGTGCCACTACAAAATGCTGCCCTGCCCTCGCGGAGGGCAGGGCAGTGTTTCCAAATTGAAGTCCCGTGTTCGAGACTTGGCCGATGCACACGCTACTATTTTTCCTTGGATTTCTTGGCACCATAATGAGGCCTAGTTCCTTGCTTTCTCCTTGTGCCGTGTTCGACAATGAGGCATAGTTCCTTGCTTTCTCCTTGTGCCGTGTTCGACTCTTGTGGCAAGCATTGGTAGGCTTTTTCCTTTGATTTATTTTCCATGAAGGCCCGATACTGCCCTTGTGGAGGGCAGGGCAAGGTTTTGCTCTTCTTTGATCCAAGGCACAATTTTGTGCTCTGCCCTTGTCATGGGCAGGGCAGAGTTGCCTCTCAAGCCTTGTTTCCTTATGTTGCCCTCCTAGAGGGCAGTGTGCCCTTGTGGAGGGCAATACTTGCACTCCTCCTTTATGCGCCACGCCTTTTTCTCCTTGGGTCACGCTTTCTTAAGCCACGCTTTCTCTTTTCTTCTTTTCTTCACCTACAATCAACCAAAACAACCACTCAAAGTATCACTAAATTTACAAGGCTTATAAATCAATTAAAATTCAATTAAATTTAGCTTAAACCCATCAACATCAATTTAATGGTAGTTGCTTGATCTAAAGAAGTTATGCATTTTCACTCCAAATCACTTACTTAGGATGCAAGAAAGTGCATAAAGATTAATAAAACAAGTGAAATTAGCTTGAAAAATGGGTATATGATGACTTGTCATCAATGGTATCCAAAAATCCATCTGCTGCCAGGTTGTGCGATAAAGCTGAGAACAGCGTCCCAGTCAAATTTGTATGCCTGGTGCTTGAGTGCAGCTTCTTGAAATGCGTCCAATCCTTCTGGAGTAGGGGGAAGATCTAAGGCTCACTGAATGGCTTCTTCTGTAATGGGGACTTGCTTCTAACAGACATAAACAGACTGCAGGGTCGGCAGGTGGAAATTGGAGTAGAACTCAACTACCCAAGAAAGATTAACTTGTCGTGGCTGTATCTGTAGGAATCCCCAATGTCTATGTGCAATTCGCGGCTCAACAAATTTGGCAATACGAGGTAGAAGGATAAGAAGGTGTTCGTTGTTGTAATTCTGAGCTGCCAGAATGGGGAACATCTGCTCACAATAGCGATTGGAAAATTGTGTAGTGTCCTTTGTTGGGAATGCTTTCTCCTTTTCATCGACCTTTATAATCCTTTTAATTTTTTTTTGTTTAGGGCTTAACTGCAGTTGAAGATGGCTCTGCCACTAATGTTCTTTTTGTTCCTCTCCTTACTGTGGATTTGGGGATAGCTTTCTCCTTGTCTTTCTTGGTGGCCATCCTGAAAGGAAACGAGTAAAGACATGAATATTTCAAGGGTTATAGCAAGGAAAAGAATGGGAAAGGTGGTAATTAATGCACAAGAATGGATAATGATGTGCACACATGGTCATGACTACATGTGACAAATCAACAATGGAAATATAGCAAGTGCATGTGATGACAGTTAAATGCTAGGTGTTTATTGGCATGTCGGCAAGGGCATGAGTAGCATAGATCAAGCATTCAATGTCCAAGTTAGATTACCAAAATCTTCCAAACTAACAATATGCTTGTAATAACAACTATATAAAAATTAATAAAATAGAAAAAGGGTTTTGTAAAAAACAAGCATTTAGAGTAGTAAATTGAAAGAAATCTAAAAATAGTGCATAATGCCATATGGGCGTTTTCACAAACACATAGCATGCATGTTAAATAAGGTATGGAAAATATTAACTTGAACATGCAAGGAACCCTAAATAATATATAATTGTTAAACAAGTCCTAAACAATCCACAAGCAACATAAAAAAAATAATGACCCAAATAAATCTCTAACACCAATAGAAGGAAGAAGAAAAAAAAGAAAATATGGATAGGGAAAGTAGAAGAGAAAGAAAAAGAAAAGATGAAAATAAGAAGAAGAATGAAAAAGTAAGGAGGAAAGAAGAGAAGAAAAAACCTTGATAATGGTGGTGGGAAAGAGGGAGTAGAAGGGAGGAAGAAGGGAGAAGGAAGAAGGGGAGGAAAAATAGGATTGGGGTGAGAAAAGACAAGATAATCTGGTAGATTTGAGTGAGTTGGGCGGCGCAAGCGACGCGGACGCATGGTGCATGCGGTCGCGCAGAGAGCCTTTGAAGGATGTGACGCGGACGCGTCGATCACGCGGACGCGTCGATCACGCGGACGCGTGATATAATTTGCGCTAGGGGCGCGAGGGTAGCTTCACGCTCGCACAACTCTTTGTGTGAAACATGTTTTGCCAAATTTCAGGGTGACGCGGTCGCGTGGTTGACGCGATTGCGTGGATGGCCAAATTGAGAAAACGGCGCGGACGCGTGGGGCACGCGTTCGCGTGGCAGGGCTTGTGCGACTAGCACAAGTGCAGCCTAGCTCCAGCGCAACTCACTGCCATACACCCTTTTACGTCGAATTACAGAGCCACGCATTCGCGTGGTTGACGCGGACGCGTGGGGAGGCCATTTGACGAATGACTTGATTGCGTCATCCACGCAGACGCGTGGGTCAAATGATGCCAGGGGCACGCCTCCAACTACATTCCTGCGCAACTCTGTGTCTCTTTTCTTTAATGCTGCGAAAGCACTATGACGCGAGCGCGTCAGCGATGCTGGCGCGTCGCATGCCTTAACACCCCCTTTATTTTTATGCAATATGCAATATGCGGATGAGATGCAGAATATAGGAATTAGTACTGAGAAGAGTTATTGATGAAGGAAGGTAAGGAAAGGGGGAGGAACGATCATACCATGGTGGGTTGTCTCCCACCCAGCACTTTGCTTTAACGTCCTTAAGTTGGATGCTCCACTAGCTCAATCTTCTGCTGTAGGTGGATCTTCCAAGAGGAAGATCTCTAGTTCCTGGTTTTTTGCCATCTTTTTGCCATGGAATAACTTCAAGCGATGTCCATTGACTTTGATAAGTTCAGAGCTTGAAGGATGGCTTAAGTGAAAGACTCCGTATGGTTCCACCTTCTCTACTCGATAGGGACCATCCCATCTGGATCTCAGCTTGCATGGCATGAGTCGCATTCTGGAGTTGTAAAATAGGACTAAGTCCCCTGGTTAGAATTCTCTTCTCTTAATGCTGTTGTCATGCACAGCCTTCACCTTCTCCTTATACAGCCTGGAGTTTTCATAAGCGTCTAGGCGGAGGTTCTCTAATTCTTGCAATTGCAACTTCCGTTCAGCTCTGGCTTTCTCATAGTCCATGTTGCATTCCTTTACCGCTCAGAAGGCTTTGTGTTCTAACTCAACTGGGAGATGACAGGCCTTTCTATAAACCAAGCGGAAAGGACTCATCCCAATCGGTGTCTTGTATGCTATCCGATATGCCCAAAGCGCGTCTTGGAGCCTGGTGCTCCAGTCCTTTCTATGAGGCTTTACTACCTTTTGCAGTATGCGCTTTATCTCTCTGTTAGATACCACTGCTTGCCCATTAGTCTGGGGGTGATAGGCTATTGATACTTTATGAATTATCCCATGCCTCTTTAGTAAACCTGTTAGTCTCCTGTTACAAAAGTGAGTGCCTTGATCGCTCACGATTGCTCGTAGTGATCCAAAGTGACAAATAATATGGTTTCTAATAAAGGAAACAACGGTGTTAGCATCATCAGTACGGGTAGGAATTGCTTCCACCCATTTAGAAACATAATCCACAGCTAACAGTATATAAAGGTGGTCATTAGAATTCGGAAATGGACCCATGAAGTCAATGCCTTAAACATAAAAAATTTCACAGAAAAGCATAATTTGTTGAGACATTTCATCCCTCTAGGATATATTACCAAACCTTTGGCAAGGAGGACAAGATTTACAAAGGTCAGCAGCATCTTTAAAAAGAGTAAGCCACCAGAATCTATAGTCTAAAACTTTTCTAGCAGTTCGTTGAGGGCCAAAATGTCCTCCACTCTCAGATGAGTGGCAGGCTTCTAAAATGGACTAGAATTCTGATTGAGGAACACACCATCTAATTATCTGGTTAGCACCACACCTCCATAGATATGGGTCATCCCATACATAGTATTTGGACTCGCTTTTCAGCTTGTCTCTCTGATGCTTAGTGAAATCGGGAGGAAAAGTATGGCTAACTAGATAATTAGCTACAGGTTCATAGTAAGGGGCTACATCAGATACTGCCTGTAAGCTATCAAATGGGAAATTATTATTGATAAGAATGGAGTAATCTTTAATGTGCTCAAGGCGACTCAAGTGGTCAGCCACTAAATTTTGGTTACCACTCCTATCCTTAATTTCCAGATCAAATTCTTGAAGCAGTAGCATCCAACGTATTAGCCTTGGTTTAGACTCTTTTTTAGCTAATAAATATTTTAGAGCTGCATGGTCTGAATACACTACTATCTTAGTACCAAGTAAATAGGATCGGAATTTATCCAGAGCAAAAACAATAGCTAGAAGCTCTTTTTCAGTAGTAGTGTAATTAGATTGAGCAGCATCTAAAGTCTTAGCTGCATAAGCAATTACAAAAGGGTCGTTACCTTCATGTTGAGCCAGTGCTGCTCCTATTGCATGATTGGAGGGGTAAGGTATTGATTTCAAATGGTTGACTCCAGTCTGGTCCCCTTACAATCGGAGCTTGAGTCAAGGCGGTCTTAACTTATCAAACACTTGTTTGCAATCCTCGCTAAACTCAAACTCAATGTCTTTCTGCAGTAGTCTGGATAAGGGTAGTGCTACCTTACTGAAGTCCTTGATGAATCTCCTGTAAAAACCTGCATGGCCAAGGAACGAACGGACTTCCCTCACAGAGATACCAGTATCAGAAACAACATGTCCTAGAACAATACCTTGTTTTACCATAAAATGACACTTTTCAAAATTTAAAACAAGGTTTGAACTAACACACCTGTCCAATACTTTAGATAAACTATCCAGGCAAAGGTTAAATGAATCACCATAAACGCTATAGTCATCCATAAAAACTTCCATACAAGTCTTAATGAGGTCAAAGAAAAGACTCATCATACACCTTTGGAAAGTAGCTGGTGCATTGCACAAGCCAAAGGGCATGCTTTTATAAGCATAAGTCCCAAAAGGACATGTAAAAGTAGTCTTTTCCTAATCTTCAGGAGCTATATGGATTTGAAAATAACCTGTATAACCATCTAGAAAGCAGTAGTGAGATTTACCTGACAGGTGATCAAGCATCTGATCAATGAATGGCAAGAGATAATGATCCTTGCGAGTGGCGTGGTTGAGACGTCTATAGTCAATGCAAACTCTCCATGCATTCTGTACCCTGGTTGTCAAAAGTTCTCCTTGCTCATTCCTTATTGTTGTGACTCTAGACTTCTTGGGCACCACTTGTACTAGGATGACCCATTTACTATCTGAAATGTGGTAAATGATATCTGCTTCAAGTAGTCTGGTTACTTCCTTCTTGAAAACTTCTAAGATGGTGGGGTTCAATCTTCTCTGAGGTTGACAGACAGGCTTTGCTCCTTCTTCTAAGAATATTCTATGTTCGCAAACTTGAGGGTTGATGCCTACTATATCTGCCAAGATCCATCCAATTGCTTTCTTATGCGTCCTCAATACACTAAGCAGTTGTTCTTCTTGTTGGAAAGTGAGCTCCCTTGCAATGATAACTGGAAACTTCTGCTTGTCCTCAAGGTATGCATACTTAAAGTGTGGAGGAAGAGGCTTTAATTCCATTTTTCACTCATGGTTTGGTTCTGGATTATTCGGGGCAGGTAAAAATGATAATGAATCTTCAGTATGTTCGGAGGGTGTCCCCACACTTGGGTTTTGCTCCATGTGATCCTCTTCCATGTCTTCCTGGTGAGTTACTGCTATGATTTCGTCAATGATGTCACATTGGAATATGGAGTGATCTTCTGGGGGGTGCTTCATAGCTTCATCCAGATTGAAGCTCATTGTTCTGCCATATACCTCAAAGGAATAGGTACCCAAAAAGGCATCCAGCTTGAATTTTGAAGTCTTCAAAAGTGGTCTACCAAGCAGGATTGACGAAGGTCTCCCTGAGTCATTTTGGGGCATCTCCAGGATATAAAAGTCAATGGAAAATGTGAGCCCTGTAATGCTCACTAATACATCTTCAGCAATTCCAACCACTGTGATAATGCTTTTATCTGCTAACACAAAATGAGCTGCCGACCTTTTTAAGGGAGGGAGCCTTAAAGCATTATATATAGACAAGGGCATAATACTCACGCATGCTCCTAAATCACACATACAGTCAGAAAATATCACACCTCCAATGGTACAGTTAACCATGCATGGGCCTGGGTCACTACATTTTTCAGGTATATTTCCCATTAAAGCAGATATAGAACTACCTAAAGGAATAGTTTCTAATTCATTAATTTTATCTTTATGTATGCATAACTCTTTTAGAAACTTTGCATATTTAGGCACTTGCTGAATAACATCAAAAAGGGGAACAGTTACCTCAACTTTTTTGAAGATCTCTACCATTTTGAGATCAAGTTCCATCTGCTTTCTGAGCTTCTTAGCAAGGTGTGGAAATGGAATAGGAGTGGCGTCTTTTATAGCTTCAGCTTGCTGGGGTTCTGCCTTCCTTGGTTGGGCTGCTTCTGCTTCAGCCTTGCCTTGTGCTTTATCTTCTTCTTCAACATCCTCTACCTTAACCGTGTCCGCAGCTCGGACGTGTTCTGGCGGGCTTGATTCCTTTGGATTCCTCTCTTGCAGTGTGGTTCCAGATATCAAGGTAATGGCATTGATGCCACCCTTGGAGTTGGGTAATGGTTGAGAGGGGAGTCCACCAGAGCTTGAAGGCTGGTTGTTAGAGTTATTCAGTGATCCAATCTGTGAGACAAGGGCTTGCAAGGTAGAGTTCAGACCATTTAGAGTAGAAGTAAGGTTATTTTCCATGGCCTGCTATCTCTGATCAATAGATTGTAGTAACTCATCATTAGGAGATGAAGAGGGATAAGTGATATGAGGGGTCTGCTGAGATGCTTGAGGCTACCTTAGATGAGGTGCTCTATAGGCCTGATTCTGATTCTGCTGCCTAAAGTTGTTATTGTTATTCCACCTCTGGTTTCCATTGTTATTTTTGCCTCTTCTATTTTGATTGTCCCTCCATCCTTGGTTAGAATTGTCTCTCCATCCTTGGTTGGGGTTATCCTGCCATCCATGGTTGTAGCTGCCACCTTGATTGTACCCTTGATTGGGGCGGTCATAGAAGTTATGAGTGGCTGCCATAGTATGGTCTTCCTGTTGGAGTTGCGGACACTCATCAGTATAATGACTGTAATCAGAACAGAACCCGCATACTCTTTGTGCAACCAACTGTTGGCTTTGCTGTGGTGGAGAAGGCTGAACTTGCTGAGCTTGTTATTGACTCAGTTTCATCTGCTTCAGTAAGTTGGTCATTTCACATAAGCTCTGAGTTAGAGCAGCAGTCTCCTTGCTAGAGGATACCTCTGTAACAGCTCTTGACCGACTTTGTTTCTGCCTGTGATTCCTAGTAGATTCAGCTAAGTCACTGATCAATTGCCATGCCTCATCCATAGTCTTGTACTTTTTCATAGACCCATTGCTAGCACCTTCCAATGTGGTCTTATCTTGAGATTTCATGCCCTGTGTAAAGTAGCCGAGCAACACTATCTTGTCAATCATATGGTGGGAACATGCTTCCAGAAGATTATTGAAGCACTCCTAATATTCGTAGAGGGTCTCAGATTCGCCCTGAACGATCATGGAAATGTCTTTCCTTAGTTTATCGGTAACCTCAGCTAGAAAGAATTTCTCCAAAAATTCTCTTCTAAGCGCATCCCAGTTAGAAACAGTTGCTCTAAGTTGAGTGTAGTACCACTCTCTTGCCTTTCCCTCAAGAGAGAATGGAAAGGCTTTTAACAGAATAGAAGTTTCGTCAGTACCATCACGCTTAACAGTAGAACAAGCTGTTTGAAAATCCCTAAGGTGCTTGATAGGCTCTTGAGCAGGTAAGCCATGAAACTTGGACATCAAGTTGAGTAGTGCAGTCTTTATTTCAATGTCCACAGCCACCGCTAGATGGTGTGCCTGGTATGGCTGTAGTGTAAAATCAGGGGCTCCAGCCTCTTGGATAGTGACTCTCCTAGGTGCTGCCATGTTACCTGCACGTAAATCAACTGAATCAGTAGAAAGGGAGCTTGTTTCTTCCTTAAATGACATTTCAGATTCGTCCTTGGAGAGGACTAACCGACGCCGAGCTTGCCTTATACGTGAAATAGTTCTTTCAATCTCAGGGTCAAATACTGGCAAGCTTGGATCAGGAAGTGAACGCGACATTCAATGAAAGAGACGTACAGCTCATAGTAACAAAATAAAAAGAAAAATGCAATTAAATAAATTCCAATCAATAAATTAGCACACTATTGCAACTCCTCGGCAACGGCGCCAAAAATTGACGTAAGCAAAAATTGGCAAATTAAGAATTAATTAGAAAAATGGCGTTGCGAGTACAGTTCTAAACCGGCGAAAATCCACTTGTCAATTTAGAAAAGAGTTGTCACAATTTTTAGAAATAAAATATTGGGAGTATGAGGCCTAGGTCGTCTCCCAACGAGTTGCAAGAAGATGTGCTATTTTATCAATCAGAGGTTTTCCAAATGGGTTTTGAGTTTGATGAACAGAAAATTCAATTAGAGAATTTATATGATTTAAATAAAATCTTGACTGGGAGAAGATTAATTGGAAGTTCTATCCTTGTTGGAATTTTGTCAAGATCAATTAATAATTAGTCGTTATTTTCATTTAGTTAACCCTCAACAAATGAAGGAAAGTCAAATTAAAAGTCAACTTCTATTCACAAGTCCTAATCCTCTCCCATGGAAAGGATTAGAGTTAGTGACTAACAAGCCAACCAACAATGAACCAATTACAGTTGGACTCTTGAGTATTCCAACTCAAGGTTCTCCTTTTAATCAACTCCCAATCAAGTTGTTAATCACAGTCAATCCCCAGTAACGGCGCCAAAAACTTGGTGCGGTATTTTATAACCCACAAACTAACCAGCAAGTGCACCGGGTCGTACCAAGTAATACGTTACGTGAGTAAGGGTCGATCCCACGAGGATTGATGGATTAAGCAACAATAGCGTTTGATAGGATTAGTTAGACAAGCAGAAAATAGTGTTTTGGTATTCAAAGAGCATTAAACAGTAAATTAGGAATTTTAGAAAGCAATGAGCAGTTGGGAATAAAATATTGAGAGAACAGTTAAGGCTTCAGAGTTATCTATTTTCCAGATTGATTTTTATTACTAACTAATTTAATCATGTAAGATTTAATTTCATGGCAAACTATATATGACTAGACCCTAATTCCTTAGACCTTCCTAGTCTCCTCTAAAATTCATTAATTGCCAATTCCTTGGTCAACTAATTCCAATTAGAGGGTGATGATCAATTTCTAGTTTATATGCCAAAAGAATCCTAATTATCCAAAAATAAGGGGATTATATGTCACGTATCCCATTAAATACAAACAATTAGAAATTCAGTATAATATGTTTTCAAGCTGTTGTTCAAGTAAAGATCTCTTCCAAATTTTACAAGAACTCAATTAGAACATGGGTCATACTTCCATTCCACCCAATGTTCATAAAATAAAGAACAAAAACAATTATTGAAATATAAATCATGACATGAATTAAATTAAAAAGATCAAACAAATCAATCCATGAAAACAGACAGAGGTCCTAACCTTAACAATAGAGGATTAGTTGCTCATGGTTCAGAGAAGAAAAATAAGGGTTCTGGTAACAATGTGTGTGTCCTGTCTAAATGTACAGAGTTCCTATTTATAACTAATCATAATAATAATTTTTAAAATCTAATTCTCTAAAATTAAAAAAAATATCTTTTCCTAAAAATTAAGATTTGAATTTAAATTTGAATTAATTATCAAGTCTTCAGCTGATGGGTAGGGATCACTTGATTTGTCTATTCTGCAGCTTCTAATCTATGTTTTCTAGGCTGGAAACTAGGTCCAAACAGCCCAGAAATCACCCCCTAATGTAATCTGTGTTTTTTTGCACGTGGCGCATGTCACGCGTACACGTCAGTCACGCGGACGCGTCGATGGTCTTTTCTGCGAGTCATGTGGATGCGTCGCAGAGCAAATCTTCAAATCCCGCGTACAGGTCAGTCACGCGTACGCGTCGCCATGGATACTTCAAATTCACACCCACGCGTCAGGCACGCGTGCGCGTCGCACCTTGCAGCAATCTCCTTTGATTCTTGTGCTGTAGAAACTCCATCAAATTCCACCGAATGCTACCTAAAATAAATAAAATTACCCAAAACTCAAAATAGCATCCATAGTGGCTAAAATACAATTAATTCTTAATTAAACTCAACAATTTAAAAGCAAATTCACTAGGAAAAGATAGACAAGATGCTCACGCATAAGTAGACTTCACAAAATCAATGGGGGAGATAAGAAGAGACATAATAAACAATAATGAAAGAGCTTAATTAAAACTAAAAATAATTTTGTATTAATAAACTATGAAAATAATCCAATATCAACTCTAGACAAATTAAGAATACGGAAAAGTAAATGAAAAGTAAATAACAAACTATAATGATCAGTTCCAGAGGTAGACTCTTCTCAAAAGCTAAAGCCAAAAATCTTCAAATCCTAATTTGTGAATGTCAAAAAGAGAAACCTAGGGGAGGAGTAAAATCATATCTAAAAACTTGAAATTGTGTGGAATGAATTGTTCCCTTTGTCTCTGCATGTTCTCTGTCTCTAATCTGTGTTTCTGGGCCGAAAACTGGGTTGAAATGCGGCCCAGATTCTATGTCAGCGACTTCTGTAATTTTGCAGATCGCGCACGTCACACAGCCGCGTCGTCCACGTGTTCGCGTCACTCAGCGTTTTTCGTACCACACGCGCACGTCGTCCACGCACTCGCGTTGTTCGTGCAGCTTCCGATCCACGCGGTCTCGTCAGCCACGCGAGCGCGTCAATGTGATTTCTTCCATTTCACGTGGTCGCGTGAGCCATGCGCCCGCGTGACTTCTCGCTGGTCATCTCCTCAATTCCTTGTGTTCCTTCCACTTTTCCACGCTTCCTCTTCATCCCTTACGCCATTCCTGCCCTATGAAGCCTGAAATGTAACGAACCAACTTCCAGAATGTCATGATCGTACCGAAAGTAAGGCGTTACCAACCTGTTTTCCTTTATCAACTATTTACTATTGAGCCTTTAGTTCGATATCATGATTTAGTTTTATAGAAATTTCCAGAAAAATTTTGTTTTTATTTATTAAAATCACATAGCAAACATCACCAAGTGATAATAATCATAAACTTATTAATAATAATAAATATTATACAAAAGAATTTAAATAAAATTCAGATACAACTCCTATCCCTCAGCATAAAATAAAAACTAAAGCTACAAAGGCGATGGAACTCTATGAAACAAACTAAAGTCATAAACTAAACTTGTAAATAAGTTCTATAATCGCCCGCAGCTTCAAACGGAGTCTTCGAACCTGTGTCACTGAAAGGTTGGAAATTTATGGGGTGAAAACAAACCACACGTTCTTAGTAGGGAATGGGAATGTCGTAAACGTAATGAAATAAAATGCAAATAATTAACTTTGCTTAATAAACCATCTTTGTCAAACCCCTTTGATATACTTTTTAAGCTTACTTTAGATAAATAATTACTTTCTTTAAATTTCTAAACCCAAAACAGATCTCAATCACAAAACTTGTCATATTAAATATCTTCCAGCCACATAATTGATTCTCAGTCATAACAACAGATATTAATCATCTCTATCTATTCACAAACTACTAGCACAAGTAAGAAACTCAATTCAACACACAAGCAAATCACAATAAGACAAACAACACAATCACAGAGAAGTAATATAGGTAAACACAACCAAATGTAAATGCACAACCAATATGATGCATGTCTGTCCTAAGCAGGCCATGAGCTCACGTGTCGGTTTACACCCTGCAGCCCGACATTACCTAGGAACAAGTCCCATATATGGCTTCCCTTTGTGTCCTTAGTGCATATGTGTCGGTGGTAAGAATACCACTCCTTCGTGACTACCGGCAGTCGGCACAAAGCCCGACCCCATAATATACGCACAAGGGGAAACAGTGATCCTCAGTTCGTGGGCGTCCCCGAGATCATTTCACAAACAAAACAGAGATCTTCAGTTCGTGGATTATTCCCCGAGATCAATACACAATAACATAGAGATCTTCAGTTCGTGGGTTATACCCGAGATCAATACACAGCAAACAATGATCTTCAGTTCGTGGGTTATACCCGAGATCAACATACAGCAATTCATGGGTTATTCCTGTAATCAATGATTATCAGTCCGTGGGTTTTTCCCGCACATAAAACAAATAACAATTTATAGGTTTCCCCAAGATCAATGATCATTCAGTTCATGGGTACTTCCCGAATTTAACCAATTTAACCAGTTATCCGACCACACCAGCAATGGTGGCGACGGCGACGCACGAAACTCCCCCAGCGGCGGCAACGAATGGCTTGACAACGACAGCTTCTCCTCATCGCAGTCCTTGGCTCGCGTCTCCCTCATCTTCCGTCTCGGGCTTCCCTCAGCAACGCATGTATTGGACAGTGTAGAATGCAGCTCCTTCTCCTCCGATTCCGAGCTCTCTCTTCTTCCTCTCCATCTCTGCGTTTCTTTCTTTGTTTTGTGTGTATTGTGTTTAGGAAGAAAGGGGGTGGGGGCTGCATTCAGAGGCTAAAGAAAGGGAAACATTAGGGTTAGGGTTTCTGATTAGGAACTTAGGGTTTCCAATTTGGGAAATTAGGGTTTCTGAGTTGATTTGGGAATTTAGGTTTAGGAATTAGGGATTTTATAAAAGAATATGGATAGATATAAATAGATATTTTGATAAAATTGGAGGGTAGGATAATTTTAAAATCAAATATACCATATTAAAAATATTTAGGATCATTATTTATCAACATATTGCTAAGTTCAATCAATTATTTCTAATTTAAATTATAAAATAACCATATTAACCACATTTTTATAAAATATAGTTTTAACTCAATATTAATTATTCAAATTAAATGATATAACTTTTCATTATTTTTCTATCTCCAAAACTTTAATTTCGATTTATAAAATAACTAATTATAATAAAAATTGTACATAAATATTAATTGACTTAAACTTAAGGTATTTATAAATATCAATCTGATAATTTCTAATAAATTAATTTCTAGGAGTTCAAATTAATAACATAATTCATCCAAAATAGAATTAAATTATACACTTCTTCTTATTTTTCAATTATCAAAATTATAATTTTAATTATACCAAATATCCAATAAAGATTATATAAAAATTCTAATTAATTTAAACCCCAATTATGATGAAACTCTATTTAATTACTTTTAGTAATATAATTTTCTTAAAATAAAATTATCATCAAATAAAATAAATCACAAATAGCTAATTATTTAATTTTCAAAAACTAGGGTTGTTACATGAAACACTTAACACACAGATCATGACATTGAATGGTACGAAGGAAAATAAAAATATACAACTAAAAGGTCTTTAGAAAGCAAGTTTTTAATCATAGAATATTTTTAGGAAGAAATTGTAAATACATGCAAATCATAAGAATAAGTGAGTGAAGACTTGACAAAACCACACAATTAAACACAATACGAATCATAAAATAGCGGTTTATCATCTTTCCTTAGGAGTTGACTAGGACTTGAGGAATCAAATTAATTCATCCACTTGACTTTCCTTTATAATTAGATGTTGACTAAGTGGGAGCAATGGATAAATCTTGTCACAATTGATGATGATAATGAGGATAGGACTCTCTATTTCTCATTCCTTGCCAAGAGCTTTCTTAGCTATTAATTTTATTCTTGAAATTTACTTTTCTTGTTCCTTTATCCAAAACCCCAAACTATACGTCTCATAACCAATAACAAGAACACTTCCCTGCAATTTCTTTGAGAGACAAACCGAGGTTTGAATACTTCGATTATTATTTAGCTGAGCACTTCGGGCCTCGGTTTTTTAACCTTTCTTTGGCCTTTGTGAATTGTTTTTGTCCCGTTTTAGTGATTATTTTGTTGGTCCGACTTCTCTGTTGGGCCTTCTTAAGTTATTTTTAGTAACCCCATTTCTAGTTAGACCTCATCTGGCCACTTTTTCTGGGTTACTTTTTATAACTTCTTGCATTAATCTGAGCTTTATCACTTCACCTTGCCGACCTCTTTTTGATTCGGCGATGAATTATGCTTCTGAGCATAAATTAATGCATCTTGGTAGGAAACTTTTTAGGGAATCTTAAGATTTTATTCAAATAATAAAAGATATAAATAAAAGTGTGTACATGGAAGTGCTTACATTTCAAGTTCGGGCAGCTTTTAGATCTTGGCCTGACACCTTATTAAAAAGCCTTTATGGAAAAAAAGTATGCCTTGGCCTTAGACCTTTTCTAGCTATAGTACCTTCTTAGGTTACAGGCGTGCCATGACCTTGGTAGCTCCCGCCCTTCGAAATCGACCACCCTATAACAACTTTTCCCTAGCACTTCTGCTACTCGGTATGGTCCTTTCCAGTTAGCTGCTAGCTTCCCTTCTCCTGACCAACCTGCTCCTATATCATTTTGGACTAAGATGAGATCGTTGGTGGAGAACCTTTGCTGGACTAACTTCCGATTATACCTTAAAGCAATTCGACGCTTTAGCGCTTCCTCTATAATCTAGACTCTCTATCGGACTTCTGGAAGTAGGTCAAGCTCCTCCCTTTGAACTTGGGAGTTGATATCTTCATAGAGGATCATTTGGGGGGATCCTTCTTCTATTTCCATAGGAATCATTGCCTCCATTCCATAAGCAAGTTGAAAAGGTGATTCTCCAGTGGTGGAATGTGGTGTTGTCCGATATGCCCATAGGACTTATAGGAGCTCTTCAGCCCAAGCTTCCTTTGCGTCCTATAACTGATGACAGGGCATCTAGGCCAGTTTCACTGACCTTTTCTTTACTGTTTTAGGGTAGTTTCATGCATTTTCCTAGTAAACAAGGCAAGTTTTGGGTGAAAATACACTTACACCTTCATTCAAGCAACTATTGTGAATTTTGCATGATTTCATGAGATTTTTTGCCAGAATTACATGATATTTTAATGATGCATGATCTCATGATTTTGGCTAGAGCTTTGATGCACTTTAATTGCTTGATTTCAGGACAAATGAAGCATGGAAGAATCACGTTAGCATTCACGTTAACTTAGTTAACGTGACTACTAACGTGGGATAGCAATTGGCTTGCAACGTTAATGAGAAAAGTGATCACCAATAACGCCTGCGAAGCCACTTCATAGCCTACGTTAAGAGCCACGTTAACTAAGTTAACATGGTACTTAACGTAGAAGGAAAGAAGGACTCCACGTTAATGAGAAATGTGAACTCCAATAACGTTGAGAAACTAGGCAATGCCCCACGTTAAGAGTCACGTTAACTAAGTTAACGTGAACTCTAACGTGGACAAGGATCAACACTGCCAACGTTAGTGACACTCACTTTTGTCACTAACGTTGGTTCATTTTCATTGCCTATGTTAACTCTCACGTTAATATTGTTAACGTGAAAGTTAACGTGGAGTGGGGTTCAAAGAACCAATGTTAGTGACACTCACTTTTGTTACTAACGTTGGAAGATGGCTTCATTACTACGTTAAAAGCCACGTTAACTTAGTTAACGTGGGTTCTAACATAAGGGATTAAGGAAATTAGAGCGTTAGTGACAAAGGTGAGTGCCACTAACGCTCTCGCAGGTGATAGGTGCCCACATTAAGAGCTACGTTAGCTAACCTAATGTAAGACCTAACGTAGGAGGAAAAAGGCAAGTAACATTAATGGGAAAAGTGATTCCCATTAACGTTTGCGAAAAGGGGCACAAGCCAACGTTAATGGGAAAAGTGAGCCCCATTAACGTTGGCCAAGAATTGAGAAGGAACGTTAGAAGTCACGTTAAGACTTCTAACGTTGAGAATAACGTGGGCATATAAAGGTGGAACATTAGTGGAAAAGGTAAATGCCACTAACGTTCTCGCACCCAGAAATGTATTGCACGATTATTCTCACTAATTGCCCAAGCCTAATTCATATTTCTCTGCAAGCTGGGCCCACTAAAGATGAGGATTGCTTCAACTCAAGGTCCAAAGCCCACATCCAAGACTTGAAGAACTCACTAGAAGATCATGAAGAGTAGTATATAGGAGTAGTTTTGAACTAGAGAAGAACCTTTGGCACCTTGGAGAACTACTCTTTGCATATTTACTTTTCTGCACTTCTAGCATGGATTATTCTTTTCTGCCATTTTTGATTCCTAGAGCTATGAACAACTAAACCCCTTTCATTGGGTTAGGGAGCTCTGCTGTAATTTGATGGATCAATATTAGTTTTCATTCTTCTTCTTATATCTTTTCTCTTGATTTTACTAGAAAGCTTTCAATCTTAATTCAATTGCTTAGTTATCTTGGAAAAGAAACTCTCCATAATTGGATCTCTTCGGAACCTTGGAAGAGGAATGAAGAGATCATGCTAGAATTGCTTTCTCATGCTGGACCAATTTGGGTTGGGATGGATATGTGACTATAATCCCCTCAATACTTGAATTGGGAAATGTATGTGGTATAATCAGTGACCATACTTCATCTCTTCTCATGAGCAATTGACTAAAGAATTGGCTATTGATCAAGATTTGAGAGATTGGATTACCAAGGAATTGGGATTCAATCACTTAAGATTGCCAAGGAGATCAATGAATGCATTGATTGAGGAAGAGATGATAATGAACTTGATCCGGAAAATTGCAACATCTCCTAAACCCAATGATTCCCCCATTTCTGATCTTACCCATTCTCCTTAATTTCTGCCATTTACTTTTATGAGCATTACCCAATTCCCCATTTAAGGTTCTGCACTTTAATTTCTGCTATTTACTTTCTAGTCATTTAAATTTCTGCATCTCAATCTAAATTCTGTTTAGCTCAACTAGCACATTCTTCTAACTAAAGTTGCTTGACCAATCAATCCTTGTGGGATTCGACCTCACTCTACAGTGAGTTTTACTTGACGATAATTCGGTATACTTGCTGAAGGAAAATTTGTTGAGAGACAAGTTTCCATGCATCATGTTTATGGCGCCGTTGCCGGGGATTGATTTTGAATCAACAATGATTAAGCTAGAAGATCACTAGATTGAGCATTTTTTTTTCATTATTCTTTTCTATATTCAGTAATTTACCTTAGTCTATTTTTAATATCTTCCTCATCCCTTATTCCCTCTCTAATTTCTGTTCTCCTTTCTTAGTTTACCACAATTTTGCTCACTAACCCACTAACTATTTGATAAATTGCATCACTCACACTAACAATCATTCTAACAAAAATTGTCTTCATTATATCTCCTATTGTGCATTCTATTTGTTGTATGACAGGGATAAGAGAAGGAATCTCAACATCCTTTGATTCAGAGCCTGAGAGAACTCTTTGGAGACAAAAAAGGGAAGCAAGAGGAAAAAGAATTGTTGGTGCTGAGGAAGAGGAAGAGTATTTTGAACCCAACATGGAAGAGAATTTGGAGAACAATCATGAAGAAGAAGCTCATAATCATGCCAGAGAAGGCCATGCAAACCGGGTTGGGCATGAAAGGAGGGTCTTAGGATCCTATATCAATCCTAATCCAGGAAACTGTGGAAGCAGCATTCAGAAACCCACCATTCATGCCAACAATTTCGAGCTAAAACCTCAGCTCATCACTTTGGTGCAAAATAATTGCTCATTTGGAGGAGGTGCTCAAGAAGACCATAACCAACACTTGACCACCTTCTTAAGGATTTGTGACAGTGAAGACAAATGGAGTACACCCGGATGTCTATAGGTTGCTCTTGTTCCCCTTTTCACTCAGGGACAAGGCAACAAAGTGGCTTGAATCCTTCCAAAAAGAAAGCCTAACAGATTGGGAGGAGGTAGTGAACAAGTTTTTAGCAAGATTTTACCCTCCTCAAAAGATCAATAGGCTAAGAACTGAGGTGCAAACTTTCAGGCAACAAGATGGTGAGACACTTTATGAAGCATGGGAGAGATTCAAAGACTTGACAAGGAGATGCCCATTAGAGATGTTTAATGAGTGGGTTCAACTTCACATCTTCTATGAGGGTCTTTCCTATGAGTCAAAGAAGGTTGTAGATCATTCATCAGGAGGTTCTTTAAACAAGAAGAAAACTATTGAAGAAGCCATAGATGTCATTAAAACAGTTGCTGAGAATGACTACTTCTATGCCTCTGAAAGAAGTAACACTAGAGGAGTAATGGAGCTAAACCACATGGATGCACTGTTAGCCCAAAACAAGATGATCACCAAGCAGTTAGCAGATCTTACCAAGAAGGTGGAAGAGAACCAAGTTGCAGCAGCCATCACCTCATCACCAACTCATGAAGGAGTAAACATAGGAGAAGAAGGTGACTGGGAGCAAGCCAACTATGTGGGAAATTCACCTAGACAAGTCCATGATTCATACTCTAAAACATATAACTCTGGATGGAGAAATCACCCCAACTTTGGATGGGGAAACCAACAAGACCAAGGACAAGATTCGAGACGTTCCAACTTCAACTCCAACAACAATGCCACTCATCAAAACACCTCACAGAGATATTACCAACATCCATCTAGCCAACCTTCTCAACCACCTAATCTCAACCCACCATCATCCATAGATGATAGGCTTTTAAAGATTGAGGCTCTACTTGAAAACATGTGCAGAGAAGTCCAAGATAACAAGGTGTTTAAGGAAGAAGTGCGAGCCAACATCAAGAATCAAGGAGAAAACATCAAGAGTTTGGAGTCCCAAGTAGGCTATTTATCTCAACAAATTCCCAAACCCACTGATGGATTCCCCAGTGATATAGAGAAGAATCCAAGAGGAGAACCAAAGAAAGTAAGATGGGAAGAATTCAAAATGATAACCACAAGTGATGAGGAAAGTATGCATGGAGTAGAACACCTCCAAAATCACCAACAGGAAAGTCAAGAGGAAGGAAGCTGTGCAACTCCACTCACATCCAAGGAAGAGCTAAAGAAAAAGGAGGCATTGAATCCATATGCACCTTTCCCCCACAGGCTTAAAGGTGGTGTAGCAGGGAGAATGTACTCAAGGTTTCTTGATATGTTTGCATCTTTAGATGTAAATATACCCTTCATTAAAGCCCTCCAACAGATGCCTTTCTACATCAAGTATATAAAGGAGCTACTATCCAGAAAAAGTCCATTGAAGGGTGGACAAACAATCAAGATGAACAGAAATTGTAGTGCTCTCATTCAACTAGGACCACCCACAAAGAAGGAGGATCCAGGAAGCTTCCACATTCCTTGTGCCATAGGAGAAACAATGATTGACAAAGGACTTTGTGACTTGGGAGCAAGCATCAACTTAATGCCTCTCTCTCTCATGAAAAAGCTAGCTAGGGCACTCATAGATGTAGAACGAGGAGAATTAGTGCTGAGAATACATGATGAGTAGCTCGCCTTCAATGTTTACAACCTCTCACAAGGAGCAGATCACAAAAACAATAAGATGATAGAAGAGCCAAACGAGGAAGCGCAAACAACACAATTGGAAGCCCCATTGGTTGAGAAGCCACATAGTCAGGAAGAACCATGTACAAAGGTGATCCAAGAGGAACCAGACCCACAAGAGTCATGCAAGATCAATAACAAGAATCCCCTGGAGAAAAAATCCATAGAAAACAAGAAAACATCAATGGAAACAAGGGAACAAGGAAAAGAATTCCAAGGAGATGGAAAAGTAGAAAGATACCTACAGAAGATCTCCCCTTAGGAGATGAACTTCTCAACGAGTTCACTGGAGGCAAACACACTGCAAGAGGGGAGGACTTCATGTACCATCAACCTCCTTGACAAGAATCAAACGTCAAGCTAGTGACGCTAAAGAAGCGCTCCATGGGAGGCAACCCATGTTCTACAACCCTTTCTTTTTAAATTTCAAATAATAGTAGTAATAAGATAATTTCCATTAAGTTTCAATCCAACTTTGACAATTAATATAAAGTCCTTCCACATGCAACGTATAGTACATGATAAGTTTGGTGTTCAAAGCACACCAACTGTGGTTTGAACACACTTTATGAGAAAGATTTATGTCCCAAACTTGTTGTACTATAGGATCACAAACAAGTTTGGTGTACCAACATGCATGCATGGGGAGTTTAATGTTTAATTGAATTGTCTTCATGGAAAGCATTTAGTTAATAGAACCAAAAGAAAAAGAAAAAGAAAGAGAAACATTTTAATAGTTCACATTTTTTCCACCAAAAAGTTTAAATAATCCATTGCATTTACTTCTTGTATATAGGGAATCAAAAGGGACATTGATGGTAATTGATAGGACAATTAATACAAGGAGATTCGGCCACTACACTAAGGGAACTTTACACTTGTCTCCATAGGGAATGCCCTTGGAGGTGTTGCCATGCAACATGGGGAATGAATGACTTTGGAGACCGAACCAAGACCCTCATACAAGAGGTGATCCATGTGACAATCCAATCTCAAAACCTCGACCGTCCACTATCAAAACAAAACCATCAATCCACACCATTCAACAATTGCCATCCCTATATATAAACCCCATCACACAACCCTTCCGTACACACCCTGTATCCCCATTCTCCTCTTTTCACTTCCTTCTCTCGGCCATACACACTTCACATGCACCTTATATACTTACTTCTTCTTTTCTCTCTTCAAAACTCATTTCTTCAAGACTCTTTCTACTTCAACCCAACTACACTCCATCTTCAACCCCTTAGCCTCTAATATTCAATTCTCATTCATGGAAGCATCAAACGTCAAGAGGCAAAGAAGAAAAGAACTAATAGAGCAGCCTTCCTTTGACACGGGAAATTTAAAACGGCCTTCCATGAGCTCGAATTTGAGCGAATAAAGGAAAAGAAGATATTGCCTGAATCAACCTTTCAATTCGATGAAAATGAGTGTCCACAAATTCAGGAAAAGATTGAAAAGAGGGGTTGGGAAGAGCTCACTAACCCGGAAGCAAGGGTAAATACAAACCTCATAAGAGAATTTTATGCAAATGCGGTTAGAGAAGATAAGACCACAACCCCTACCTTCAAGAGTTATGTAAGAGGAGTAGAGGTGGATTTTAGCCCCAATGCAATCATTAGAGTTCTCCATTTGAAATCCCCACGTTTTATTGAGCCTGGTTACCAAGAAAGAATAGATAAAGGTGCCGATAATGATGAATTGGAGGAGATTGTAGGTGATATATTCATTGTGGGATCTGACTGGGAAAGGTATGCAGATAAGAGACCCCGGTTCATCAGGAGAGGAGACCTCATCCCGGAAGCCAAGGCCTGGTTTGAGCTTGTGCGACGATCTGTCCTTCCCGCAGCAAATAATTCTGAGATCAATATCACTCGAGCTACCATGGTACATTGCTTGATAAAGGGTGGAAGCATTAACGTGCACGAAATTATAGATGAAGGAATCAAAGAATCAGTCGAGAAAAAGGATTCAGGTGCCAGACTTTGGTACCCCAGCACCATCCTTAGATTATGCAAGAAAGCCAAGGTAGTCTTTGAGGATAGCAACCCAACTTGGCTAGGTCTTGGGAGATCACTTACACTCTAACGCATAACTCATGTGACCCCAGCTCAACAGCAGAAAAGACCCCATCTAAGGAAGAGGACATCAGAAGAGGCACAAGAGGAAGAGCCTCTCCAAGAAGAACCCCAACCCACGGAATATCATAAAGAAGGATATCATGACCCAACCGACATCAATTTGGGTCACATTCGAGGAGCCATTGATGATTTGTCAAGGCTATACATGGAAGGACAAGAACAACAGATGCAACTTCAATCTCAGAGAATGGATCGGCAAGAGGAAATGCTAACAAATTGGATGAATCAACAGAGGGAATGGCAGAAACAGCTAATGGAGCAGCAACAAGAGCACTATTCCCAGCTTACTCAAGCCTTCAATCGAGTATCTGAAAGGCAAGAAAGTCAAGATAAACGCCTCCAGAAACTCAACCAATGCCAGATTAATCAAATGAAAGCATTCAACGAATTCAGCGTGCTAAATAAAGGAAGGCAACTGCACCGAGAAGAATTCAGCATCAACACTCAGGCAAAGCTAAACTACACCTGGACATCCCAAATTTTGAGGCAGTTCACAAGAACTTAACTGAACAAGAAGAAGGGAAGGTGAAACAACAAAAGGAAGCATTAAAGAAGAAGATAGAGGATGCCGGATTCTGGAAAAAGTTGATGGGTAAGCGTAAGGGGAATGGAGACTCAAGTAATCAAGGAGAATCCCAAGGGAGCAGAAGAGAATGAGCAGACCAATAAGTGAAAGGTGGTGAAGTTCCTTCTTAGTTTACCTACCTTTTTAAAGCTTTAAATAAGGAAAATCATGTATGAAATAGAACATGCTTCCATGATAGCTTAGGATTTTCAGTTATGCATTTAAGTTTTATTGCTTAGGTCTATGTTGTTGAGCCTAATGTCTTGAATGCTCACTGTCATCTTGCTTACTTTGTATGCTTGTCTCTTTAAGTTAATCAAAAGGAAAATGTTATGGAAAGAACAAGAATGGAGTCATTTTGTGAAGTGCATTCTAAGTGTTTGTGGTAGGATGATTAGTAAGCTAAGTTGGTTCACCAAGAAAGGAAAGAAAGCAACTATCCATCCTAAGTCATAAGTTGAGACACATTCCTTGAGGCTAGCTAAATAATAAGATCCCAACAAGAAAAGAAAAAGAGTAATACAAGTGGAAATAAGAAAGGGAACACAAAAAGGAACAATGCTAGGCACCAAGGGTTGTGAAGCTGAGGCATGTGTCTGTGGTGTTTATGTACAAGGGATATACTTGGATGAATAAGCTCTTAGGGGTGCCTTATCACTTGGTAACTTGGATTAACTATGAAAGCTTATCATAAAAGGTCGCCCTCTTACAGAACACTTAGCCAAAAGAAAAATGTAATAAGCTTAAAGAGAAGGATCAATAAGAAAGAAGCCTCAAGGGATGCAATCAAGAGAGTGACTAGGGGTTTGATAAAGGCTTGAAACCTAAAAGGAAAGAACCTAAGTTGCTATGCATGAAACTCCATGAACCATGAATGCTATTCCCATCTTTCTTCTTGTTCCTTTATTTCATTTTGCTTATGCTTCAGTACTTGCTTAGGGACAAGCAAGCTTTAAGTTTGGTGTTGTGATGCCAGAGCATCTAGGCCAGTTTAACTGACCTTTTCTTTACTGTTTTAGGGTAGTTTCATGCATTTTCCTAGTAAACAAGGCAAGTTTTGGGTGAAAATACACTTACACCTTCATTCAAGCAACTATTGTGAATTTTGCATGAATTCATGAGATTTTTGCCAGAATTGCATTCATGAGATTTTTTGCCAGAATTACATGATATTTTAATGATGCATGATCTCATGATTTTGGCTAGAGCTTTGATGCACTTTAATTGCTTGATTTCAGGACAAATGAAGCATGGAAGAATCACGTTAGCATTCACGTTAACTTAGTTAATGTGACTACTAACGTGGGATAGCAATTAGCTTGCAACATTAATGAGAAAAGTGATCACCAATAACGCCTGCGAAGCCACTTTATAGCCTACGTTAAGAGCCACGTTAACTAAGTTAACGTGGTACTTAACATAGAAGGAAAGAAGGACTCCATGTTAATGAGAAACGTGAACTCCAATAACGTTGAGAAACTAGTCAATGCCCCATGTTAAGAGTCACGTTAACTAAGTTAACGTGAACTCTAACGTGGACAAGGATCAACACTGCCAACGTTAGTGACACTCACTTTTGTTACTAACATTGGATCATTTTCGTTGCCTACGTTAACTCTCACGTTAATATTGTTAATGTGAAAGTTAACCTGGAGTGGGGTTCAAAGAACCAACGTCAGTGACACTCACTTTTGTCACTAACGTTGGAAGATGACTTTATTAATACGTTAAAAGCCACGTTAACTTAGTTAACGTGGGTTCTAACGTAAGGGATTAAGGAAATTAGAGCGTTAGTAACAAAGGTGAGTATCACTAATGCTCTCGAAGGTGATAGGTGCCCACGTTAAGAGCTACGTTAGCTTAGCTAACGTAAGACCTAACGTAGGAGGAAAAAGGCAAGTAACGTTAATGGGAAAAGTGATTCCCATTAACGTTTGCGAAAAGGGGCACAAGCCAACGTTAATAAGAAAAGTGAGCCCCATTAACGTTGGCCAAGAGTTGAGAAGGAACGTTAGAAGTCACGTTAAGACTTCTAATGTTGAGAATAACGTGGGCATATAAAGGTGGAACGTTAGTGGAAAAGGTAAATGCCACTAACGTTCTCGCACTCAGAAATGTATTCCACGATTAATCTCACTAATTGCCGAAGCCTAATTCCTATTTCTCTGCAAGCTGGGCCCACTAAAGATAAGGATTGCTTCAACTCAATGTCCAAAGCCCACATCCAAGACTTGAAGAACTCACTAGAAGATCATGAAGAGTAGTATATATAGGAGTAGTTTTGAACTAGAGAAGAACCTTTGGCACCTTAGAGAACTACTCTTTGCATATTTACTTTTCTGCACTTCTAGCATGGATTATTCTTTTCTGCCATTTTTGATTCCTAGAGCTATGAACAACTAAACCTCTTTCATTGGGTTAGGGAGCTCTGCTGTAATTTGATGGATCAATATTAGTTTTCATTCTTCTTCTTCTATCTTTTCTCTTGATTTTAATAGAAATCTTTCAATCTTAATTCAATTGGTTAGTTATCTTGGAAAAGAAACTCTCCACAATTGGATCTCTTCGGAACCTTGGAAGAGGAATGAAGAGATCATGCTAGAATTGCTTTCGCATGCTGGACCAATTTGGGTTGGGATGGATATGTGACTATAATCCCCTCAATACTTGAATTGGGAAATGTATGTTGTATAATCAGTGACCATACTTCATCTCTTCTCATGAGCAATTGACCAAGAAATTGGCTATTGATCAAGATTTGAGAGATTGGATTACCAAGGAATTGGGATTCAATCACTTAAGATTGCCAAGGAGATCAATGAATGCATTGATTGAGGAAGAGATGAGAATGAACTTGATCCGAAAAATTGCAACATCTCCTAAACCCAATGATTCCCCCATTTCTGATCTTACCCATTCTCTTTAATTTCTGCCATTTACTTTTATGAGCATTACCCAATTCCCCATTTAAGATTCTGCACTTTAATTTCTGCTATTTACTTTCTAGTCATTTAAATTTCTGCATCTCAATCTAAATTCTGTTTAGCTAAACTAGCACATTCTTCTAACTAAAGTTGCTTGACCAATCAATCCTTGTGGGATTCGACCTCACTCTATAGTGAGTTTTACTTGACGATAATTTGGTATACTTGCCGAAGGAAAATTTGTTGAGAGACAAGTTTCCATGCATCAATAACCTCCGCTTTAACCCGACCAATATGACTTTGTTGGCAGCTTCTGCCTGTCTGGCAGCTTCTTCCTTTGTTGGTGCTTTATTTTCAGGTCAGCCACCAATTTCCTGAAGCCTGTGTCGGTGAACTGAGTGCCATTGTCTGTGGTGATGGGATAAGGGACCCCAAACCTTATGACAATGTTTCTGTATAGAAAATTTCGACCTTTTTGGGCGGTGGCAGTAGCCAATGGGTTTGCTTCAATCTACTTTATGAAGTAGTCTATTCCTACGATGAAGAACTTGACTTGTCCTGATCCCTGGGGGATGGGTTCGAGGAGGTCGAGCCCCCACTTTGCAAATGGCCAAGGTGAGGTAACACAGATGAGCTCTTCAGGTGGTGCTATATGGAAGTTGGCATGCTTCAAGAATGGTGGGCATGTCTTGACGAATTCTGTTGCTTTCTTTTGCTAGGTCGGCCAGTAAAAACTAGCTCGGAGTACCTTTTTAGCGAGAGCTCTTGCCCCAAACTGGTTGCCACACATGCCTTCATGGATTTCCTCTAGGACGTCCCTCGTAGTAGAGGTCAGCACACATTTTAAGAGGGGTGTAAAGATCCCTCTCCTATATAGGACGTCATGTACTATGGTGTAGTACTGTACTTCTCGTACTAGCCCTTTTGCTTCCTTTCTATCCGCAGGGAGTGTATCAAATTTGAGGTAACTGATTATGGGATTCATCCACCCTTAGTCTTGGTCTAATATGCTTAAGACCTTCTTTTCATCCGAGGTTGATGGATTTTGTAGTATTTTCTGGATGAGGTTTCTATTATTGCCCTCTGGTTTGGTACTGGCTAGTTTTGAAAGGGCATCAGCTCGAGCATTTTGTTCCTGAGGTATATGTCGGACCTCATATCCCTTAAATTGTCTGAGATGTTCTCTAGTTTTGTCTAGGTATTTATTCATGGTGGGATCCTTAGCCTGGTAGCTCCCTTCTATTTGCGAGGAGACTACCCATGAATCACTCTAAATGGTAAGCTTCTGAGCTCCTACCTCCCTAACCAACTTCAAACTAGCCAGTACGGCCTTGTATTCATCTTGGTTATTTGAGATGGGGAACTCGAACTTTAATGAGAGCTCGATTGGGGTTCCCTGATCACTCTCTAAAATGACGCCTGTGCCACTCCCGGTTTTATTTGAGGAGCCATCCACGTAAAGGCTTCACTCTATGGGGGTGCCCGGGTTGTCAGGATACTCTGCGATGAAGTCAGACAGGTACTGAGATTTAACGGCTATCTGAGCTTCATATTTGAGGTCGAATTCGGATAACTCCACTGCTCATTGTAGGATTCTTCCAGCTAAGTCTATTTTCTGTAAGATACTTTTTATGGGTTGGTTGGTCCATACTCTGCTTGTGTGGGCTTGAAAGTACGGTCAGAGTCGTTGAGAAGTATGTATAAGGGCATAGGAAAACTTTTAGATCTTTTGATAGTTCAGTTCAGCCCCTTGCAACGCCTTACTGGGTTGGTTGTTGCCTATTTTCGTCTTCTCTGACTAGTGCTGAGGCTATTGCTCGACTTCTTACAGCGAGGTATAGGATTAGTTCTTCACCTTTTCTAGGTCGGGTTAAGATGGATGGTGGTGCAGGAAATTGTGATCATCAATGGCGCCATCAACATGGTACGCTCAATTACAATCTCAACTCTTTATCACAACTTCGCACAACTAACCAGCAAGTGCACTGGGTCATTGGTGCACGAAATTGTGATCATCAATGGCGCCATCAACATGGTACGCTCAATTGCAATCTCAACTCTTTATCAGAACTTCGCACAACTAACCAGCAAGTGCACTGGGTTGTCCAAGTAATAAACCTTACTCGAGTAAGGGTCGATCCCACGGAGATTGTTGGTATGAAGTAAGCTATGGTCATCTTGTAAATCTCAGTCAGGCAGATTCAAATGGTTATAGATGATTTATGAATAAAGCATAAAATAAAGATAGAGATACTTATGTAATTCATTGGTGATAATTTCAGATAAGTGTATGGAGATGCTTTGTCCCTTCCGTCTCTCTGCTTTCCTACTATCTTTATCCAATCCTTCTTACTCCTTTCCATGGCAAGCTGAATGTAGGGTTTCACCGTTGTCAATGGCTACCTCCCATCCTCTCAGTGAAAATGTTCAACGCGCTCTATCAAAGCATGGCTATTCAGCTGTCGGTTCTCGATCATGTCAGAATAGAATCCAGTGATTCTTTTGCGTCTATCACTAACACCCCACAATCGTGAGTTTGAAGCTCGTCACAGTCATTCAATCCTTGAATCCTACTCAGAATACCACAGACAAGGTTTAGACCTTCCGGATTCTCTTGAATGCCGCCATCAATTCTAGCTTATACCACAAAGATTCTGAATAAGGAACACAAGAGATATCCACTCAATCTAAGGTAGAACGGAGGTGGTTGTCAGGCACACGTTCATAGGTGAGAATGATGATGAGTATCACGGATCATCACATTCATCAAGTTGAGGAACAAGTGATATCTTAGAACAAGAATAAGCTGAATTGAATAGAAGAACAATAGTAATTGCATTAATACTCGAGGTACAGCAGAGCTCCACACCTTAATCTGTGGTGTGTAGAAACTCTACCGTTGAAAATACATAATAACAAGGTCTAGGCATGGCCGAGAGGCCAGCCCCTATGATATAAGATAGCATAAGACTACTCAAAGATAGCTACCAGAAATACACAAACTCATAGTAAAGTCCAGAAAAAGTGAATTTTAACTAAAAACTAATAAAAATATAATAAAAACTAACTAAAACATACTAAAAACATACTAAAAACAATGCCAAAAAGCGTATAAATTATCCGCTCATCAGTCGTCCAAGTAATAAACCTTACGCGAGTAAGGGTTGATCCCACGGAGATTGTTGGTTTGATGCAAGCTATGGTCATCTTGTAAATCTCAGTCAGGCGGATTCAAATGGTTTTGGAGGATTGATAATTAAAAGATAAATAAAACATAAAATAAAGATAGAGATACTTATGTAATTCATTGGTGAGAATTTCAGATAAGCGTATGGAGATGCTTTGTCCCTTCCGGCTTTCCGTTTTCCTACTGTCTTCATCCAATCCTTCTTACTCCTTTCCATGGCAAGCTGTATGTTGGGCATCACCGTTGTCAATGGCTACAGTCCCGTCCTCTCAGTGAAAATGTTCAACGCGCTCTGTCACAGCACAGCTAATCATCTGTCGGTTCTCAATCAGGTTGGAATAGAATCCAGTGATTCTTTTGCGTCTGTCACTAACGCCCAGCCTTCAGTAGTTTGAAGCTCATCACAGTCATTCAATCCTTGAATCCTACTCAGAATACCACAGACAAGGTTTAGACCTTCCGAATTCTCTTGAATGCCACCATTAATTCTAGCTTATACCACGAAGATTCTGATTAAGGAATCCAAGAGATATCCACTCAATCTAAGGTAGAACGGAGGTGGTTGTCAGGCACACGTTCATATGTGAGAATGATGATGAGTGTCACGGATCATCACATTCATCAAGTTGAGGAACAAGTGATATCTTAGAACAAGAATAAGCTAAATTGAATAGAAGAACATTAGTAATTGCATTGATACTCAAGGTACAGCAGAGCTCCACACCTTAATCTATGGTGTGTGGAAACTCCACCGTTGAAAATACATATGAACAAGATCTAGGCATGGCCGAATGGCCAGCCTCCCATAATCTAAGAACTAGACGTCCAAAGATGATCCTCAGATCTAAAGTGATCAAAAGATTCCAGGATGTAAAATACAATAGTAAAAGGTCCTATTTGTAGATAACTAGTAGCTTAGGGTTTACAAAAATGAGTAAATGACATAAAAATCCACTTCCGGGCCCACTTGTTGTGTGCTTGGGCTGAGCATTGAAGCTTCCATGTGTAGAGACTTTTCTTGGAGTTAAACGCCAGCTTTTGTGCCAGTTTGGGCGTTTAACTCCCATTCTTGTGCCAGTTCCGGTGTTAAACGCCAAAATTCTTGAGCTGATTTGGAACGCCGGTTTGGGCCATCAAATCTCGAAAAGGTATGGACTATTATATATTGTTGGAAAGCCCAGGATGTCTACCTTTCAACGCAATTGAGAGCGCGCCAACTGGGTATCTGTAGCTCCAGAAAATCCACTTCGAGTGCAGGGAGGTCAGAATCCAATAGCATCTGCAGTCCTTTTCAGCCTCTGAATCAGATTTTTGCTCAGGTCCCTCAATTTCAGCCAGAAAATACCTGAAATCACAGAAAAACAAACAAACTCATAGTAAAGTCCATAAAAGTGAATTTTAACTAAAAACTAATAAAAATATAATAAAAACTAACTAAAACATACTAAAAACAGTGCCAAAAAGCGTATAAATTATCCGCTCATCAGATGGTTGCCCTAAAAATATCTTGAAGTCTTGAAAAGCTTGTTCACATTCTGGGGTCCATTCAAATATTCTTCCTTTCCTTAGTGTTGCATAGAAAGGGAGAGATCTCAAGGCTGATCCAGCTAGGAATCTAGACAGAGCCGCTAGTCTTCCATTGACCTGCTAGACCTTTTTGACACAGGTTGGACTTTTCATGCGAAGTATGGCCTGGCATTTATCCGGGTTTGCTTCAATTCCCCTTTGGGTGAGCATGAAGCCCAAGAATTTGCAAGCTTCTACCGTAAAAGTGCATTTTATGGGGTTAAGTCTCATCCTATGCTTTCTCATGGTGTCGAACACTTCAGTGAGGTCGGATAACAACGTTTCTTCCCTTTGTGTCTTTACCAGCATGTCATCTACATAAACCTCCATCAGCTTCTCAATGTGATTGGCAAAAAATTTATTCATCAATCTCTGGTATGTTGCCCCTACATTCTTGAGTCCAAAGGGCATGACTATGTAATAGTAGTTTGCTCTTGGAGTTAAGAATGAGGTTTTCTCCTAGTCGGGTTAATACTTTGGGATTTAATTGTATCCCGAGTAAGCATCCATGAAGTAAAGGTACTTGTATCTTGATGGAGCGTCGACTAGTGTGTCTATGTTTGAGAGTGGGTAGGGATCTTTTGGGTAAGCTTTGTTGAGGTCGGTATAATCAGTGCACATTTTCCATTTCCCATTTGACTTCTTAACCAATACTACGTTTGCTAGTCATAATGGGTACTTTACCTCCCTTATGAACCCTGCTTCCAGCAAAGACTATACCTGTTCCTCTACTGCTTGTGATCTCTCTGGGCAAAGCTTCTTGCGGTTTTGTTGTACTGGCTGAAATCTGGGATATACTTCTAGTTTATGACACATTAGTCCAGGATCAATGCCTGGCATGTCCGCGGCCTTCCACGCAAAGAGGTCGGAATTATCCTTTAGGAGCTTTGTTGGCACCTACTTTAGGCCTCTTTTTAAATTCACCCCGATTTGGACCTATTCGGTCTCACCTTCCGGTTGAGGGCTGATGAAAGTCATCATGTGCATGTTTTACTAGCAATTTTTATCTGGCTTTACTTAGTTTTCATGCATTTCTTGGGCCATAAGTAACTATTTTGATAAAAAATTCATGCTTGTCTTGATTCAATCAAACATTATAATTTTATGCATTTTCATGAGATTTCTGCAAGATTTAGTTGATAATATGAATGATGCAAGATTTGATAATTATGCCAAGGCTTTGATGTATCTGTTTGGTTGATGACAAGTGAAAAAAATGAGAGGAAGAAACAAAGAAGGAAGAAGTGCAGGAGAATGCTACGTGCATTTGATGAACGCTATGTTCACAAGTGACGCACACGCGTACAAGGCGCACGCGCAGGATGACAATTTTGGAGATCCACGCGTACGCATGCATGGCACACATGCGTGGAAGGAGGATCAATGTTCACCAGCAATGAATGCTACATTCACTTTGAATGAGTGCCTGCGATACTTTCAAATTTGGGATTAGAAAATTTCCAAGGGACACGCGTACGCGTTGATGTGACAATAGTGAAGAAGCACGCTGGTGGACGAAATTGTGATCATTAACAATGGCTCCAATAACTTAGTAGCTCTCACACGTGAATTACACTTAGTCACAACTCCACATAACTAACCAGCAAGTGCACTGGGTCGTCCAAGTAATACCTTACGTGAGTAAGGGTCGATCCCACGGAGACTGTTGGTATGAAGCAATCTATGGTCATCTTGTAGATCTCAGTCAGGCTAATTCAAATGTGATTGGATTAGATAATTAAAAGATAAATAAAATAGGATAGAAATACTTATGTAAATTAATGGTGGAAATTTCAGATTAGCGTATGGAGATGCTTGTCCCTGTTGAATCTCTGTTTTCCTACTGCTTTCATCCAATCCTTCTTACTCCTTTCCATGGCAAGCTGTATGTAGGGCATCACCGTTGTCAATGGCTGCATCCCATCCTCTCAGTGAAAATGGTCCAAATGCTCTGTCACAGCATGGCTAATCATCTGTCGGTTCTCAATCAGGTTGGAATAGAATCCCGTGATTCTTTTGCGTCTGTCACTAACGCCCAGCCTTCAGGAGTTTAAAGCTCATCACAGTCATTCAATCCCGGAATCCTACTCGGAATACCACAGACAAGGTTAGACTTTCCGGATTCCCATGAATGCCGCCATCAATTATAGCTTATACCACAAAGATTCTGATTAAGGAATCCAAGAGATATGCGCCCGGTCTAAGGTAGAACGGAAGTGGTTGTCAGTCACACGTTCATAGG
>NC_029780.3:54826099-54827284 GCF_000817695.3 Arachis duranensis | reverse complement strand
AGTGTCACAAATCATCACATTCATCATGTTGAAGTGCAACGAATATCTTAGAATAAGAACAAGCGGAATTGAATAGAAAATAGTAGTAATTGCATTGAAACTTGAGGTACAGCGGAGCTCCACACCCTTAATCTATGATGTGTAGAAACTACACCGTTGAAAATACATAAGTGATGAAGGTCCAGGCATGGCCGAATGGCCAGCCCCCAAACATGATCACAGGATAAAAAAATACAATTCAGGATCTAGGATTAATAATACAAAGGTAAAAAGTTCTATTTATACTTAAACTAGCTACTAGGGTTTACAGAGGTAAGTAATTGATGCATAAATCCACTTTCGGGGCCCACTTGGTGTGTGCTTGGGCTGAGCTTGATCTATCCACGAGCTGAGGCTTCTCTTGGAGTTGAACGCCAATTTGTAACGTGTTTTGGGCGTTCAACTCTGGTTCATGACGTGTTTCTGGCGTTTGACTCCATAATGCAGCATGGAACTGGCATTGAGCGCCAATTTACATCATCTAATCACGAATAAAATATGGACTATTATATATTGGTGGAAAGATCTGGATGTCTGATTTCCAAGGCCATTGAGAGCGCGCCATTTGGAGTTCAGTAGCTCCAGAAAATCCATTTCGAATGTAAGGAGGTCAGATTCCAACAGCATCAGCAGTCCTTTGTCAGCCTCTTATCAAAGTTTTGCTCAGGTCCCTCAATTTCAGCCAGAAAATACCTGAAATCACAGAAAAACACACAAACTCATAGTAAAGTCCAGAAATGTGAATTTAGCATAAAAACTAATGAAAACATCCCTAAAAGTAACTAGATCATGCTAAAAACTGCCTAAAAACAATGCCAAAAAGCGTATAAATTATCCGCTCATCACAACACCAAACCTAAATTGTTGCTTGTCCCCAAGCAACTGAAAATCAAATAGTATAAAAAGAAGAGAATATACTATAAATTCCAAAATATCAATGAATATTAATTCTAATTAGATGAGGGGGACTTGTAGCTTTTTGCTTCTGAACAGTTTTGGCATCTCACTTTTTCTTTTGAAGTTTAGAATGATTGGCTTCTCTAGGAATTTAGAATTTCGGATAGTGTTATTGATTCTCCTAGTTAAGTATGTTGATTCTTGAACACAGCTACTTTTATGAGTCTTGGCCGTGGCCCTAAGCACTTT
>NC_029780.3:54823691-54825948 GCF_000817695.3 Arachis duranensis | reverse complement strand
CTTTCTAATTTTTTTTGCCATTTTTTTTCGCAAGCTTTTGCTTTTTCACTGCTTTTTCTTGCTTCAAGAATCAATTTCGTGATTTTTCAGATTGTCAATAACGTTTTTCTTTGTTCATCATTCTTTCAAGAGCCAACAATTTTAACATTCATAAACAACAAGATAAAAAATATGCACTGTTCAATCATTCATTCAGAAAATAAAAAGTATTGTCACCACATCAATATAATTAAACTAAATTCAAGGATAAATTCAAAAATTATGTACTTCTTGTTCTTTTGAATTAGAAACATTTTTCTTTTAAGAGAGGTGAAGGATTCATGGAATTTATTTATAACTTTAAGACATATTGATAAATTCTACTCTTTTCACCCCAAAAAATTATCGTAAAATATAGATCTATCAGTGACCCTATTCTTGAAGGCTCTAGGTGAGACTGTGAACTTGCTTCCACAAATCGACATCCTTCGAATCGACAGGGCTAGTGGCTGAGGCGGATCCTCAAGGTGGAGGTGTTGAGGTTTCTGACAAAGAACGACCCCATTCCATAGACACGATTCTTGCATGGCTCAGATGCGGTCTCGCGCTATACTGCATCTGGATCGATGACGGAAGCAGAGGAGTTGTTGCCTCCTCGATGCACTCTGCTGAGATTGCTGGGTCGTGGCCTTGATGAGAGAACTTTTGCGTGGTCTAAAAATTTGCGGATAAATCCTCGTTGCAAGTATAGTTTCTAAACCTTCAAAAGTCCTTTCATACAAACGTTTTAGTTGTCACAAGTAACAAACCCCCTTGAAATTGATAACCGAGTATTCAAACCTTGGGTCGTCTTCTCAAGGAATTGTAGGGAGGTATGTTCTTATTATTGGTTATGAGTTTGTAAATTAGGGGTTTTAGAAATTAGGGAGCAGTATGTTGCATAAGAAGAAATAAAATAAATAAATAACTATAAAATAAACTCTTGGCAAGGTACGAAAATAGGAAGTCCTATTCTGGTTATCCTTATCAATTGTAAAGAGAATTGGATTCTTCTCCCACTTTGTTAACCTCTAACTATGAATGTAAGTTATGTGGATGAATTAATTCTGATTCCTCAGGTCCTAGTCTTTCCTTGGGAAAGGAAAGACTAGAGTTATTGGAACTTGAATTAATTCTTGAAGAATTCCGATTTTCAATCAACAATGAGTTTGATAACTCAAGGGTCACCAATTATTTAACCAAAGACGAAAGGGAAAAATAAATCTAAATTGAATTGAAAGCAATCTTAAACAGAATAAAACAATCATAATCTGAAATACCTCAAAATGCATTAATAAAAGAAATCAATTCTAACATGAAGTTCGTAAACCAACATTAACAAACTGAAATAAAATAATAGAATAAATAAAGAACCCGGGTTGAGAGCCACTCCTAAAACTAAGAGAAATCCTAAATCCTAATACTAAGAGAGAGGAGAGAACCTCTCTCTCTAAAAACTACATCTAAAACATGAAAAGTGAATTATGAGAGCCTCTTCATGAATGAATGGATTCCCCCACTTTATAGCCTCTAATCTGTGTTTTCTGGGCCGCAAACTGGGTTAAAAACAGCCCAGAAATTGCCCAGAGCGTATTCTGGTACGTACAGGTCACGGAAAAGTGACGCGGCCGCATGGCTCACGCGGCCGCGCGGGTTGTGTTCCTGCCAGGTCACGCATCCGTGTGACCCACGCGTTCGCGTCACCTGGCGTCAAGGCAGCTATAGCAAATTATATATCAAATCAAAGCCCTAGACGTTAGCTTTCCAACGCAACTGGAACCGCGTCGTTTGGACCTCTGTAGCTAAAGTTATAGCCATTTGAGTGCAAAGAGGTCAGGCTGGACAGCTTAGCAATTTCTCCAACTTCTTGTATTCCTTCCACTTTTGCATGCTTCCTTTCCATCCTCTGAGCCATTCCTGCCCTGTAATCTCTGAGATCACTTAACACACATATCAAGGCATCTAATGGTAATAAGAGAAAATTAATAATAAGCAAATATAAGATCAAAGAAGCACGTTTTCGATCATAGTACAAAATCAGGAAGGAAATATAAAACTATGCAAATATTATTAATAAGTGGGTAAAGAGTTGATAAAATCCACTCAATTGAGCACAAGATAAACCATAAAATAGTGGTTTATCAACCTCCCCACACTTAAACACTAGCATGTCCTCATGCTAAGCTCAAGAGAAACTATAAAGATGAAGAGGAATGGTAGATTAATATGAAATGCAATC
>NC_029780.3:54822635-54823661 GCF_000817695.3 Arachis duranensis | reverse complement strand
GACTCTCTCAATTCTCTACTAACCTTGCTTTCTAAGGCTTGTTTTTCATCTAACAATCAACAAAAATTTAATGCATAAATACACATATCAAGAGGTCTTTTAAGGGTTGAAATGGGGTTAGGGTCAAGGTACGATTGTATTTGGCCAAGTGGACTAAAAATCTTAATCCTTAATTAACTTAAACTTTTCCACCTAACTTAGACAATCCATGTAATCATAATACAACATCTAACCATCCATTAACTATGTTTTCCACATATTCATACATTCTAATTTTAAGTACAACTCATATGCATTGCTTTCACCACTCACTTTGGGGCATTTTGTCCCCTTTTATTTGCTCTTTTTCTTTTCTTTTCTTTTCTTTTTCTTTTATTTTTCTCTTTTTTTATATTATTTTTCTTTTGTTTTTCTCAATGCATATGATTAAATTATTGAATGCATAAACATGTCCTAAACATTTCTTTCACATTTTCAGAAATTTCTAACATACTCAATTCTCAAACCAAATGTTTCCAAACACAGTTTTCCCACACTTAAATCATAAGCACTTTCACTAGTCTAAGCTAACCAAGGATTCAAATTAAGGACATTATTGTTTTTCGCTTAGAGTTAATGATGTGCTAAAATAAAGAACAAATGGGTATAATAGGCTCAAAATTGGTTTGCAAGGGATAATGAAAGGTAAGGCCATATGGGTTTGTGAGCTCAGTGAAACAAAGGCCTCAATCATGTAAGTGCATGTATACATCAAATAATGGAAATATAGAATTAAGCAAGACAAAGATCACAATTTTAGAGAGAAAAACACACATCAAAAGTAAATTATTGGTTGATAAAATACAACCAATCAATTAGGCTAAAAAATCTTACATGTTTTGTGTGTTCGAGCTCTAAACCATGTTCCAATATAATATTTCTTCAAACAAGTGTAACAAAAAATTTTATTCAAATTAGTGAAATACTTTAAAAGGTTTCTTGGAAAAGAAAATATTACTTCAACCAAGTGGTAAAATATGCAAAAAA
>NC_029780.3:54817023-54822259 GCF_000817695.3 Arachis duranensis | reverse complement strand
AGCATCACTTGTAATAAATCACCATGTTTGTATTGACAATTATATTCAATTAATAAAATAGTAAAGGGAGTTTATGAAAAGCAAGCATTGAATAGTGTAAAGTATAATAGAGAAGTGCATAATGCCATTGGGCTTTTTCACAAACACATAGCATGTATGGTAAATAAGCTATTGAAAGTATTAAATTGAACATGCAAGCAACCCTTCAAAAAGTAATATATAATTGTCAAACAATTTCATAATAATTTACAAGAAAATAATTTCCCAATTAAATTTTTAACACCAAAATAACAAATATAGAAAAGAAAATAAAAATATGCACAAAATAAAAAAAATGCAATGAATGAAAGTATGCAAATAAATTAATAAAATAGAATGGAAGTGAGAGAAAATAAGAAAGGAAGAAGAAAGAAATAAGAAAAGATAAGAAGAATAAGGATTCGGAGAAGAAAAGATAAGAAAATTGGCACTAATCTGGAGAGGTTGTGCGACGCTGGCGACGCGGTTTCGTAGGTGACGCGGTTGCGTGGTGCGCAATAAGGTTAGGCGATGCGGACGCATGGGGCACGCGATCGCGTGACTTGATTTGTGCTAGTGGCGCAAGTACAGCCTCGCGGTCGCACAAATCTCTGTTCAAAACTTAGTATTGCCAAAATCCAGGGTGACGCGGTCGCGTGGTCGACGCGATCGCGCGGGTGGCCTTTTTCTTAAAATGACGCGGCCGCGTGGCGCACGCAGTCGCGTGGTAGGGCTTGGGCTTCCAGCACGAGTCCAGCCCAATTCCAGCTCAACTTTCGGCCATACACCTTGTTACGTTGAAATCCAGGGCCACGCAGTCGCGTGGGTGACGCGGACGCGTGGGGAAGCCATTTTGCAAATGATGCGGCCGCATCAGCGATGTGGTCGTGTGGGACGATTTGTGCCCTTGGCACGCCTCCAGCCCTGCTCCTGCGTAACTCTCTGTTCAATTTCTTTTCCTCCTAACGCACATACGACGCGGACGCGTCAGCGACGCTGCCGTGTCGCGTGCGTAAATCCCTTTTTTTTTTGAAAAATGAAGAATGCAGTGTTAATATAAATGTGATGCAAAACTCCAGGTTCAATATAATAAAATAAAATAAAACAAGAAAACAAATAAAACTAAATAAAAATGAAAAATGAGCGATCGTACCGTGGTGGGTTGTCTCCCACCTAGCACTTTTAGTTAAAGTCCTTAAGTTGGACATTTGGTGAGCTTCCTGTTATGGTGGCTTGTGCTTGAATTCATCCAGGAATCTCCACCAATGTTTGTGATTCCAGTGTCCTCCGGGATCCGAAACTAAGCATGTAATGCCCTTAAGAAGCTTCAAACAGATTCTTAGGCTCCCGGGGTGACAAATGCCAGAACAGATTCCAGGATCCCAAACTTTACTTTTACACCCGTTTTTGTCTCGATTTGCATTTTTCCAGCCGGGTGAAAGGTGATCTAAATTCTCACTACAGCGACCAAACAGCTTTCTAGACCCATTCAGTTGAGCTTTATACCAACCTTTGTGTTTAAACTTAAAGCTTCCAACCATGATGAACCTTGCAGGACAATTCTTACCACTGACCATCTTCCTCTTACTCTTGATGCCACAAAGAGCTCTAAGTTGACCATCCGCTCCAGTAGCCCATATTCAAGTGGGATTAAAAAGCTAAAGGATATGAATTTTACCCACTTGAATGTTGTGAAGGATGATGGCAACTTAGGGGGAGGTATTTTTAATGAAATTGCAAGCTCCACTCCCTTGTGCTCCTCTCTGATAATTACCACCTCTTTGCAAGCTTCTTCAATTTCAACCTCTTCCTTTTGGTAGCTCTCTTACAATTCAATCTCCTCTTCATTGCTTTCCAAGGGCATGGTAGGTTGTGCTTCTTCTTCTTGAATCTCCATCTCTTGATCAACCTCTTCCAAGTCTTCAACTATGATATGCTTTGGAGGTTGTACACTCTCCTCAGCATCAATTTCAACCGTCTTGGAAGGAGGCACTATGTCTTGACTTTCCCATGGAGGTTCTGCATCTCCTAAGTCTTCAACCACTTCTTTGTCTTCTTGAACAATGATAGCGTCTTCTACTTGTTCTAGTACGAATTCATTCTCTATCTTGTCCATTGGGGTTTCTGGTATCTCCGTCATGCTACGCTCTTCAGTAGACTGTCCACATGGAGCTGTGGCTGATCCTTTTATATTTGAGCGCCTAGAAACCCATTGAATTACTACTTGCTCCAGTTGTTGAATGGTTGCCTGAAATCGATCAACTGTTTCCTTGAAACGATCCTTTGTCTCTTGATGTACTCGGCTTTCATAAGTAGGATCATAGTACTCTTGGATTGATGGATATGGAGATGATGAATATTGAAATAGTGGTTCTTGGGAGTAATTGAGTTGGAATTGGGGTGGTTCTATATATGGTTCATATGGCTCATAAGGTGGTTGGTATGGTGGTTGAGGGTTAGGGTCATATGGAGGTGAATGGCAGAAAGGGACTTGTGAGTTTGGTGGTCCAAAGTTATGTTGAGGAAAGGGTTCATAGGCATATGGTGGTGGTTGTTGATAGTCCATTGGAGGTGGTTGTTGCCATGAGGATTGATCAAGTCCTTGTGGCTCCTCCCATCTCCATCTTTAATTGTTCCAACCTTGATGCCTGTTCTCATTGTAATTTCTTCTTCCTGCAACATTATTGTAACCAGACTCATAGCCAAAGGGGTGAGAGTTCATGATAGCAAAAAAAATTAAAAACAAAAATAAAAACAAATTGAAATTAAAAGGTTATTTAAATTTTGGATTTGAAAATTAAATTTTGAAATTTGAATTTTTAATTTTTGAAATTTGAATTTTTAATTTTTGAAATTTGAATTTTTTTTTTAAATTTAAAAATTGAAAATTTTTAAATTTGATTTTTGAAATAAGATAAGATAAGATAAAAATTTTAAAATAAAAATCAGTAACCTTTTAATTTACGAAAGAGCAAATAAAAATAAAAAATAAAAACAAATCAAAAAGCAAATATTTACAATAACCAATAATAAGGCACACGTTTGCAATTCCCCGGCAACGGCGCCATTTTGATGAGAGAACTTTTGCGTGGTCTAGAAATTTGCGGATAAATCCTCGTTGCAAGTATAGTTTCTAAACCTTCAAAAGTCCTTTCATACAAAGGTTTTGGTTGTCACAAGTAACAAACCCCCTTGAAATTGATAACCGAGTATTCAAACCTCGGGTCGTCTTCTCAAGGAATTGCAGAGAGGTATGTTCTTATTATTGGTTATGAGTTTGTAAATTAGGGGTTTTAGAAATTGGGAATATGTTAGGTGGGGATCCTGTGGGGTCCACAGATCCTGAGATGATCTTGTGGGGTCCACAGATCCTGAGGTGTCAAGGATTTACATCCCTGCACCAATTAAGCATGTAAAATGCCATAGCATACCATTCTGGCGTTTAAACGCCGAAGTGGTGCACGTTCTAGGCGTTCAACGCCCATGTGTAGCATGTTTCTGGCGTTGAACGCCAGTTCCATGCTTGTTACTGGCGTTCAGCGCCAGCTTTCCTCAGGGTATATTCCTGGCGTTCAAACGCCAGGATGTTGCTTGTTTCCGGCGTTCAGCGCCAGGTCCATGCTCTGTTCTGGCGTTGAACGCCAGCCAGATGCTCTTTACTAGCGTTTAAACACTAGTAAGTCCTTCCTCCAGGGTGTGATTTTTCTTCTGCTGTTTTTGATTCTGTTTTTAATTTTAATATTTTTTTCGTGACTCCACATGATCATGAACCTACTAAAACACAAAATAACAAATAAATAAAAATAAAATTAGATAAATAGAAATTGGGTTGCCTCCCAACAAGCGCTTCTTTAATGTCAATAGCTTGACAGTGGGCTCTCATGGAGCCTCACAGGTGATCAGGTCAATGTTGTATAGTCCCAACACCAAACTTAGAGTTTAGTTGTGGCCTCCCAACACCAAACTTAGAGTTTGATTGTGAGGGCTCTATTTGACTCTGTATTGAGAGAAGCTCTGCATGCTTACTCTCCCTTGTTACAAAAGGATAGCCGTGTGCCTTAAACACAAGGTAGTCCCCATTCAATTGAAGGACTAATTCTCCTCTGTTAACATCTATCACAGCTTCTGCTGTGACTAGGAAAGGTCTTCCAAGGATCATGCATTCATCCTCTTCCTTCCTAGTGTCTAAGATTATGAAATCAATAGGGATGTAAAGGCCCTCAACCTTTACTAACACATGTAAAGGCCTTTAACCTTTACCAACACATCCTCTACTAATCCATAAGCTTGTCTTACTAACTTGCCTGCCAATTGTAATGAGAATATGGCAGGCTGTACCTTAATGATCCCCAGTTTCTCTATTACAGAGAGTGGCACAAGGTTTATGCCTGACCCTAGATCACACATTTGGTCTTCTACGGCATGAGTCTCTAAACCCCATGGTTAGGGGTGAGGAGCTCTGCTGTGTCTTGATGGATTAATGCAATTACTACTATTTTTCATTCAATCACGCTTGCTTCTACTCTAAGATATCACTTGTTCCTTAACTTGATGAATGTGATGATCCGTGACACTCATCATCATTCTCACCTATGAACGTGTGCCTGACAACCACCTCCGTTCTACTTTAGATTGAGTGAATATCTCTTGGATTCCTTAATCAGAATCTTCGTGGTATAAGCTAGAATTGATGGTGGCATTCAAGAGAATCCGGAAGGTTTAAACCTTGTCTGTGGTATTCTGAGTAGGATTCAAGGATTGAATGACTGTGACGAGCTTCAAACTCATGGGGGCTGGGCGTTAGTGACAGACGCAAAAGAATTACTGGATTCTATTCCAACCTGATTGAGAACCGATAGATGATTAGCCGTGCTGTGACAGAGCGCGTTGAACATTTTCACTGAGAGGATGGGAGGTAGCCATTGACAACGGTGAAACCCTACATACAGCTTGCCATGGAAGGAGCCTTGCGTGCATGAAGAAAAAGGCAGTAGGAAAGTAGAGATTCAGAAGATGGAGCATTGGTGCACGAAATTGTGATCATCAATGGCGCCATCAACATGGTACGCTCAATTGCAATCTTAACTCTTTATCACAACTTCTCACAACTAACCAGCAAGTGCACTGGGTCGTCCAAGTAATAAATCTTACGCGAGTAAGGGTCGATCCCACGGAGATTGTTGGTATGAAGCAAGCTATGGTCATCTTGTAAATCTCA
>NC_029780.3:54802171-54815441 GCF_000817695.3 Arachis duranensis | reverse complement strand
CGCTCTGTCACAGCACGGCTATTCAGCTGTCGGTTCTCGATCATGTCGGAATAGAATCCAGTGATTCTTTTGCGTCTGTCACTAACTCCCCACAATCGCGAGATTGAAGCTCGTCACAGTCATTCAATCCTCGAATCCTACTCAGACTACCACAGACAAGGTTTAGACCTTCCGGATTCTCTTGAATACCGCCATCAATTCTAGCATATACCACGAAGATTCCGATTAAGGGATCCAAGAGATATCCACTCAATCTAAGGTAGAACGGAGGTGGATGTCAGGCACACGTTCATAGGTGAGAATGATGATGAGTGTCACGGATTATCACATTCATCAAGTTGAGAAACAAGTGATATCTTAGAACAAGAATAAGCCGAATTGAATAGAAGAACAATAGTAATTGCATTAATACTCGAGGTACAGCAGAGCTCCACACCTTAATCTATGGTGTGTAGAAACTCCACCGTTGAAAATACATAAGAACAAGGTCTAGGCATGGCTGAGAGGCCAGCCCCCAATAATCTAAGAAGTAGACATCCAAAGATGATCTAAGGATCTAAAGTGATCAAAAGATGAAAATACAATAGCAAAAGGTCTTACTTATAGAGAACTAGTAGCTAGGGTTTACAGAAATGAGTAAATGACATAAAAATCCACTTTCGGGTCCACTTGGTGTGTGCTTGGGCTGAGCATTGAAGCATTTTCGTGTAGAGACTCTTCTTGGAGTTAAACGCCAGCTTTTGTGCCAGTTTGGGCGTTTAACTCCCATTCTTGTGCCAGTTCCGGCGTTTTACGCCAGAATTCTTGAGCTGACTTGAAACGCCTATTTGGACCATCAAATCTCGGGCAAAGTATGAACTATTATACATTGCTGGAAAGCCCAGGATGCCTACTTTCCAACGCAGTTGAGAGCGCGCCAATTGGACTTCTGTAGCTCCAGAAAATCCACTTCGAGTGCAGGGAGGTCAGAATACAACAGCATCTGCACTGCTTTTCAGCCTCTGAATCAGATTTTTGCTCAGGTCCCTCAATTTCAGCCAGAAAATACTTGAAATCACAGAAAAACACACAAACTCATACTAAAGTCCAGAAAAGTGAATTTTAACTAAAAACTAATAAAAATATAATAAAAACTAACTAAAACATACTAAAAACATACTAAAAACAATGCCAAAAAGCGTATAAATTATCCGCTCATCAAGCATCTCCAAAACCTCAACCTGTTCTCCATTACTGCAAAACAAGTATTTATTTCATGTTCTTTTACTTTTCACAATTAAACCTGAGAATTATTGATATCCTGACTAAGAGTTACAAGATAACCATAGCTTGCTTCAAGCCAACAATCTCCATGGGATTGACCCTTACTCACGTAAGGTATTACTTGGACGACCCAGTGCACTTGCTGGTTAGTTGTGCGGAATTGCAAAAGTGTGATTGCAATTTCGTGCACCAACCTTTATGACACAAGCACATGGTTAGGGACAGCTTGATTTAGCCGCTTAGGTCAGGATTTTATTCCTTTGGGCCCTCCTATCCACTGATGCTCAAAGCCTTGGATCCTCTTTACCCTTGCCTTTTAGTTTAAAGGGTTATTGGCTTTTTGCTCTTGCCTTTTGGTTTAAAGAGCTATTGGCTTTTTCTGCTTACTTTTTCTTTTTCTTTCTTTTTCTTTATTTTTTGCCATTTTTTTCGCAAGCCTTGTGTTTTTCACTGCTTTTTGTTGCTTCAAGAATCAATTTTATGATTTTTCAGATTATCAATAACATTTTTCTTTTTTCATTATTCTTTCAAGAGCCAACAATTTTAAAATTCATAAACTTCACTATAAAAAATATGCACTATTCAAGCATTCATTCAGAAAACAAAAAGTATTGCCACCACATCAAAATAATTATAAACAAATTTCAAGATAAATTTCAAAATTCATGTACTTCTTGTTCTTTTTCAAATAGAAACATTTTTCATTTAAGACAGGTGAAAGATTCATGGAACATTCATAGCTTTAAGACATAGACACTAATGATCATGTAATAAAGATACAAACATAGACAAAGCATAAAGTAAGGGAAACAAAAAACAGAAAAATAAATAACAAGGAAATTAAAGAACATGTCCACCTTAGTGACGGCGGCTAGTTCTTCCTCTTGAAGATTCTATGGAGTGCTTAAGCTCCTCAATATCTCTTCCTTGCCTTTGTAGCTCCTCTCTCATGGCTCTTTGGTCCTTTATGATTTCATGGAGGATAATGGAATGCTCTTGGTGCTCCATCCTCAGTTGCTCCATATTAGAACTCAATTCTCCTAAAGAGGTGTTGAGTTGCTCCCAATAGTTGTGTGGAGGGAGATGCATCCCTTGAGGCATCTCAAGGATTTCTTGATGAGGGGCTTCCTCACGCTCTTGTTGAGGTCCATGAGTGGGCTCTCTTGTTTGCTCCATCCTCTTTCTAGTGATTGGCTTTTGAGATGAATCTCTCTATCTCCCATGACTCAGAGTTGGAAGCAACTACCTTCCCTTTCCTCTTCCAATAGGTTTCCCCGGCCTTAGGTGCCATTAATGGTTATGGAAAAACAAAAAGCAGAGCTTTTTTCCACACCAAACTTAAAAGGTTTGCTCGTCCTCGAGCAAAAGAAGAAAGAAAGGAGGAGAAGAAGAAGAAATGAAGGATATAGAAGGGTATGAATGGTACGGCCAAGGGTGTTATGAGGTGTTTGTGATGTGTGAAAGTTGAGGAGTAAGGAGGGGTATTTATAGGGTAAGGAAGAGAGGGAATCCATGTGAGATGGGGTGGGATTTGGGAGGGAAATGGTTTGAATTTGAATGGGTGGGGGTAGGTGGGTTGTATGATGGTTTTAGAGGAGAAATGGAGGTAATTGGTGGAGATTATTTTGGGGAAGAGTGTTATGGAAAGGAGTGAAAAGGAGAGAGAGTGAGTTTGGGTAGGTGGGGATCCTGTGGGATCCACAAATCCTAAGGTGTCAAGGATTTCTCATCCCTGTACCTTTCTGCCATTTAAACGCCCTCTGTGTGCCAATTCTGGTGTTTAATGCCAGCTCTGCTGCCCATTCTGGCATTAAATGCCAGGCTGATGCCCCTTTCTAGCATTTAACACTAGCCAGACACCAGACACCATTTTTCTAGCATTAAATGCCCATCTGTCTGCCAATTCTGGCGTTTAATACCCAGAATGCTGCCAGACTGGGTGTTAAACGCCCATTCTACTATCCTTACTGGCATCTAAATGCCAGTAAGCCTGTCTTCCAGGGTGTGCTATTTTTTATTTTTTTTATTCCGCTTTAATTCTGCAGCTGTTTTTGTGACTCCACATGATCATCAACCTAAAGAAAACATAAACTAACAATGGAAAATGAAATGAAGAAGTAATTAACATAGATAAATAAGATTGGGTTGTCTCCCAATAAGCGCTTCTTTAATGTCAATAGCTTGACAGGAAGCTCTTACAGAGCTTCACAATTGCTCAGAGCATGATTGTGGCCTCTCAACACCAAACTTAGAGTTTGAGTGTGGGGGCTCTGCTTGACTCTGTATGGAGAGAATTGGATGAAGCTTTTCATCCTTTTTCTCCAGGTTTACAGAAGAAGATCCTTGAGCCTTAAACACAAGGTAGTCTTCATTCAATTAAAGGACTAACTCTCCTCTGTCCACATCAATCACAGCCCTTGCTATGGCTAGGAAGGGTCTTCCAAGGATGATGGATTCATCTTCATCCTTCCCAGTGTCTAGGATTATGAAGTCAGCAGGGATGTAAAGGCCTTCAACTTTCACTAAGACATCCTCTACAAGTCCATAAGCTTGTTTTATTGATTTATCTGCCATCTCTAGTGAGATTCTTGTAGCTTGTACCTCAAAGATCCCTAGTTTCTCCATTACAGAGAGTGGCATGAGGTTTATACCTGACCCCAGGTCACACAAAGCCTTCTCAAAGGTCATGGTGCCTATGATACAAGGTATTAAGAACCTTCCGGGATCCGGTTTCTTTTGAGGTAATGTCTGCTGACCCCAGGCATTCAGTTCACTGATGAGCAATAGAGATTCATCCTCCCAAGTCTCATTACCAAATAACTTGGCATTCAACTTCATGATTGCTCCTAGATATTGAGCAACTTGCTCTTCAACGATATCTTTATCTTCTTCAGAGGAAGAATACTCATCAGAGCTCATGAATGGTAATAGGAAGTTTAGTGGAATCTCTATGGTCTCTATATGAGCCTCAGATTCCTTTGGTTCCTCATTATGCTTGATCAATCAATCCCTGTGGGATTCGACCTCACTCTATTGTGAGTTTTTACTTGACGACAACCTCGGTACACTTGCCGATTGGGAATTTGTTGAGAGACAAGTTTTACCCCGATCATTGCCACTAACGTTCCACAAAGGCACAATGAAGCCACGTTAAGAGTTACGTTAATCCAATTAACGTGAACTCTAACGTGGGATGAAGAACCAATCACCAACGTTAGTGACACTCACCTTTGTCACTAACGTTGGACCAACCCAAGAGTGCCCACGTTAGTGGTCACGTTAAGACCACTAACATGAGAGATAACGTGGAGCTAAGCATGATAAGCCAACATTAGTGACACTCATCTTTGTCACTAATGTTGGAGATGGCAATCACTACCACGTTAGTGGCCACATTAATCTAATTAACGTGAACTCTAACATGGGAGGGAGGGGCGTTCGGAGCGTTAGTGACAAAGGTAAGTGTCACTAACGCTCTCGAAGCTTAGGCATGCCCACGTTAAGAGTCACATTAGTTATACTAACGTGAACTCTAATGTTGGGATGGAGAGCACAAGGCAACGTTATTGGAAAAGGTGATTCCCAATAACGTTTGTGAAGGACCAAGAGGCAACGTTAGTGGTCACGTTAGTGCCACTAACGTCGAAGTTAACGTTGGTCATTTTGGGTTGGAACGTTAGTGGAAAAAGTGATTGTCACTAACATTTTCTGTGGGATTCGACCTCACTCTATTGTGAGTTTTTACTTGGCGACAATTCGGTATACTTGCTGAAGGGAAATTTGTTGAGAGACAAGTTTTTGTGCATCAAGTTTATGGTGCCGTTGCCGGTGATTGATTTTGTATCGACAATGATTAAGTTGGAAGTTCACTAGATTGAGCATTTTCTTTTTATTGTTTAATTTGCCTAGTCATTTACTCTTAGTTTTAATTAATTTTCTTCCTCATCTCCTATCCCCTCGTTATTTTCTTTTTCTTTGAATTTACTTATAATTCTGCTCACTATCCCACTAACTATTTGATAATTTGCACCACTCACACTAACAATCACTCTAACAAGAATAATCACTCCATTTTACTTTCTGCTGTGTGCTCCGTTAGTTGTATGACAGGGAGACAAAGCAGATCTTCAACTTCCTTTGATTCCGAACCTGAGAGGACCCTCCGTAGATTGAGGAGGGAAGCAAGAGGGAAAAGAGTTGTTGGTGCTGAGGAAGAGGAAGAGTACTTTGAAACAAATATGGAAGAGAACATAGAAAACAACCATGAAGAAGAAGCTCACAACCATGCCAGAGAAGGCCAAGTGAATCATGCTGGGCAGGAAAGTAGAGTACTAGGCTCTTACATCAATCGCAATCCAAGGAATTGTGGAAGTAGCATCCAAAAACCAACCATACATGCCAATAACTTTGATTTGAAACCCCAGCTCATCACCCTTGTTTAGAACAATTGCTCATTTGGAGGAAGTGCCCAAGAAGACCCCAATCAACATCTAACCACCTTCCTGAGAATATGTGACACCGTGAAGTCTAATGGTGTTCATCCGGATGTCTATAGATTGCTTTTGTTCCCATTCTCACTCAGGGACAAAGCATCTAAATGGCTGGAATCCTTCCCGGAAGAGAGCTTAACGAATTGGGAAGACGTGGTAAAAAATTTTTTGGCAAGATTATACCCTCCTCAAAGAATTAACAGGCTAAGAGCTGAGGTACAAACCTTCAGGCAACGAGATGGTGAAACTCTCTATGAGGCATGTGGGAGGTTTAAGGACTTAACAAGAAGATGCCCACCAGACATGTTCAATGAATGGGTTCAACTACACAACTTCTATGAAGGTCTTTCTTATGAGTCAAAGAAGGCCGTAGACCATTCATCAGGGGGCTCCCTAAACAATAAGAAAACCATTGAAGAAGCCATAGATGTCATTGAGACTGTCGCTGAGAATGACTACTTTTATGCTTCTGAAAGAAGCAACACTCGAGGAATAATGGAGCTGAACCACATGAATGCATTGCTGGTTCAAAATAAGATGATCACCAAGCAGCTAGCAGATCTTACCAAGAAGGTGGAAGAAAACCAAGTCGCAGCAGTCATCACCTCATTACTAGCTCAAGAAGGAGTGAATGTAGGAGAAGAAGGTGACTGGGAACAAGCCAACTATATTGGAAACTCACCCAGACAGACCCATGATCCATACTCTAAAACTTATAATTCTTGTTGGAGAAACCACCCTAACTTTGGGTGGGAAAATCAACAGGACCAAGGCCAAGACCAGAGATGCCACAACCACAATCCCAACAATAATGTAACTTACCAACATACCTCACAGAGATCTTATCAACACCCACTTAATCATGCTTCTCAACCACCTAATCTCAACCCACCATCACCAACTGAAAATAGACTTTCCAAAATTGAGACTCTACTTGAAAGCATATGTAAGGAAATTCAAGACAGTAAAGTTTTTCGGGAAGAAGTGCGATCCAATATGCAGAATTAAGATGCTGCCATCAAGAAACTTGAAACATAAATTGCCTACTTATTTAAGCAAGCCCCTGGCCACAACATTTACAGCAACACTAATTCAACTCCAAGGGAGGAGTGTCAGGCTATCACTCTCAGAAATGGGAAGGAATTGAGGGAGACCTACAAGAAACCACAAGAGAAGAACTCAGATGAAGAAGAAAAGAGACAAGAGGAAATGCAAGTCTCCATTCCTAAGCCCCAGCAAGAAGGAGAAGTGTTGAAACCTTCCTTCCCAAAAGCCCCATACCCCCAGCAATTAAATGAGAAGGGAGAGGACAACCAATTCTCAAGGTTCTTGGAAATCTTCAAGAAATTACAGATCAACATACCCTTTGCTGAAGCAATAGAGAAAATACCACTATATGCCAAGTTTTTGAAGGAGTTAATGACCAAGAAGAGAAGCTAGAAGAACAACGAAACTGTGATACTCATCGAAGAATGCAGTGCCATCATCCAGCACAAATTGCCTCAAAAATTGAAGGATCCTGGGAGTTTCTAAATCCCTTGTATCATAGGGGAAATCACTGTAGAGAAGGCTTTATGTGATCTAGGGCCAAGCATAAATATGATGTCCTTAGAAATAATGCGAAAGATGAGGATTGAGGAGGCCAAACCAACAAGAATGGCCCTGCAACTAGCAGACCGGTCATTCAAATTTCCTCACGAAATAGTGGAAGACTTGTTGGTAAAGGTAGGAGACTTTATCTTTCCAGCAGACTTCGTAGTATTGGACATGGAGGAAGGAGCTAAGCTCTCTATCATCTTGGGAAGGCCATTCTTAGCCACCGCCGGAGCCATCATTGATGTCCAAAAGGGTGAGCTTGTCCTTAGACTACATGAGGAGAAAATGTTATTCAATGTGGTCAAGGCCATGAGTTACCCACAAGACTCACTGGGAGAGTGTATGAGGTTGGACTCAGTGGATGCTGTAGTGCAAGAGACTCTTGAAGAAGAAGAACTTGAGGGTTTAACAGAAGAAGAGGAGTCAGCATCAAGCGAAGAGGTTGCAACAGCTGAAACTCATGTTCATGGCACATGGTGCATGAAATTGCAATCACACTTTTGCAATACGCACAACTAACCAGCAAGTGCACTGGGTTATCCAAGTAATACCTTACGTGAGTAAGGGTCGATCCCATGGAGATTGTTGGTATGAAGCAAGCTATAGTTATCTTATTAATCTTAGTCAGGATGCCAATAAGGTTCTTTGAATTTAATTGTAAAGAGTGAAAGTGTTTGGAATAAATAATTGTTACTCAATAATGGAGTATATGTTGGAGTTTTGGAGATGCTTTGTCTTCTGAATTCCTGTAACATAATGCTTTTTCACTTTCATAAATGCAAGGCTCCTTCCATGGCAAGCTGTATGTAGGGTGTCACTGTTGTCAATGGCTACCTCCCATCCTCTCAGTGAAAATGGTCCAAATGCTCTGTCACAGCACGGCTAATCATCTGTTAGTTCTCGATCATGACGGAATAGGATCCATTGATCCTTTTGCGTCTGTCACTATGCCCAACACTTGCGAGTTTGAAGCTCGTTACAGTCATCCAATCCCAGAATCCTACTCGGAATACCACAGACAAGGTTTAGACTTTCCGGATCCTCATGAATGCCGCCAACAATTCTAGCTTATACCACGAAGATTCTGATTAAGGAATCTAAGAGATACTCATTCAATCTAATGTAGAACGGAGGTGGTTGTCAGGCACACGTTCATGGATTGAGGATGGTGATGAATGTCACGGATCATCACCTTCTTCATAGTGAAGCGCGAATGAACATCTTAGATAGGAACAAGCATGTTTGAATGGAAAACAGAAATAATTGCATTAATTCATCGAGATGCTGCAGAGCTCCTCACCCCCAACAATGGAGTTTAGAGACTCATGCCGTCAAAAGGTATAAAGTTCAGATCTAAAAATGTCATGAGATACAAAATAAATCTCTAAAAGTTGTTTAAATTCTAAACTAGTAACCTAGGTTTACAGAAAATGAGTAAACTAGGATGGATAGTGCAGAAATCCACTTCTGGGGCCCACTTGGTGTGTGTTGGGACGGAGACTTAAGCTTCTCACGTGTTTGGGCTGTTTCTGGAGTTGAACGCCAGGTTGTAACTTGTTTCTGGCGTTGAACTCCAACTTGCAACCTGTTTCTGGCGCTGAATGCCAAACTGCAACATGGAACTGGCATTGAACACCAGTTTACGTCATCTATCTTCGCGCAAAGTATGGACTATTATATATTTCTGGAAAGCCCTGGTCGTCTACTTTCCAACCCAATTGAGAGCGTGCCAATTGGACTCCTGTAGGTCCAAAAAATCCATTCCGAGTGCAAGAAGGTCAGAATCCAACAGCATTCGCAGTCCTTTTTCAGCCTGAATCAGATTTTTGCTCAGCTCCCTCAATTTCAGCCAAAAAATACCTGAAATCACAGAAAAATACACAAACTCATAGTAAAGTCCAAAAATATGAATTTTTCCTAAAAACTAATAAAATTATACTAAAAACTAACTAAAACATACTAAATTCTACATGAAATTACCCCCAAAAAGCGTATAAAATATCCGCTCATCACAATACCAAACTTAAACTGTTGCTTGTCCTCAAGCAACTAGATAAATAAAATAGGATAAAAAGAAATCAAGAAGCAATAATATCTCAGAGTTTTAAGTGAAGCTCAGATTCTAATTAGATGAGCGGGACTAGTAGTTTTTTGCTTCCAAACAGTTTTGCCATCTCACTTTATCCTTTGAAATTCAGAATGATTGGCATCCATAGGAACTCAAAATTCAGATAGTATTATTGATTCTCCTATTTTAGTATGTTGATTCTTGAACACAGCTACTTTATGAGTCTTGGTCGTGGCCCTAAGCACTTTGTTTTCCAGTATTACCACCGGATACATAAATGCCACAGACACATAACTGGGTGAACCTTTTCAGATTGTGACTTAGCTTTGCTAAAGTCCCCAATTAGAGGTGTCCAGAGTTCTTAAGCACACTCATTTTGCCTTGGATCACGACTTTAACCACTCAGTCTCAAGCTTTTCACTTGGACCTGCATGCCACAAGCACATAGTTACGGACAACTTAATTTAGCCGCTTAGGCCTGGATTTATTTCCTTGGGCCCTCCTATCCATTGATGCTCAAAGTCTTGGATCCTTTTCACCCTTGCCTTTTGGTTTAAAGGGCTATTGGCTTTTTCTTTTTATTTATCCAATGATTCCTTGTTTTCTTTCACTGCTTTTTCTTGCTTCAAGAATCAATTTCATGATTTTTCAGATCATCAATAATATTTCTCTTGGTCATCATTCTTTCAAGAGCCAACAATTTTAACATTCATGAAATTCAATATAAAAAATATGCACTGTTCAAGCATTCATTCACAAGACAAAAAGTATTGCAACCACATCTAAGTAATTAGAAATTTTTTTATTAAGAACTCAAAAAAAATATTGCCTCTTTATTCTAAAAATCTACTATTTTATTTATGTTTGATGATGATGAGTAAAATAAATTATAGCTTAATTGGAGATAAAATAAAAATAGATATACTAATTACTACTGCTCATATATAACTTCTAAGGTAAATTCCTAATAAGAACAACTATCACAGAATTAAAGCTAAGATTAGGACTCAACAAGATATACTAATTACTACTACTCATATCCGCTCATCAGCACACTAAAGGGGAAGGATAAAAGAAAAGAAGCACCCAAACTTGAATTAAAGGCACTACCGCCCACTCTCAAGTATGCATACTTAGGAGAGAATGAAAGCTATCCAGTGATCATAAATTCAGCCCTCAGCCGAGAACAGGAGGAAGAATTACTTCAAGTCTTACAAAAGCATAAGGATGCCATCGGATGGACACTTGTTGACTTGAAGGGAATTAGTTCAGCCATATGCATGCATAAGATACTATTGGAAGATGATGCCAAACCTTCCATTCAACCCCAAAGGAGGCTGAATCCAATTATGAAGGAAGTGGTACAGAAAGAAGTCATGAAGCTGTGGCAGGGAGGAGTAATCTACCCAATTTCGGATAGCCCAAAGGTCAGTCCTGTCCAAGTGGTCCCCAAGAAAGGAGGAATCGCTGTGGTACCCAATGAAAGGAATGAGCTAATCCTTACAAGAACTGTCACAGGATGGAGGATGTGTATTGATTACAGAAAACTCAATGAAGCCACGAGAAAAGATCATTTCCCACTCCCCTTCATGGACCAAATGCTAGAAAGACTTACAGGACATGCATACTATTATTTTTTAGATGGTTATTCAGGATATAATCAAATAGTGGTTGATCCAAGAGACTAGGAGAAAACATCATTTACTTGCCCATATGGGGTGTTTGCCTATAGGCGCATGCCATTTGGGCTATGTAATGTGCCAATAACTTTTCAACGCTGCATGCTTTCCATCTTCTCAGATATGATAGAGAAGTACATTGAAGTCTTCATGGATGACTTCTCAGTATTTGGAGATTCCTTTCCTAATTGCCAAAATCATATTGCCTTGGTATTAAAAAGATGTCAATAGACCAATTTGGTCTTGAATTGGGAAAAATGCCACTTTTATGGTGACAGATGGAATAGTCCTTGGCCATAAAGTTTCTAACCAAGGTATTGAGGTGGACAGAGCTAAGGTGGAGCTAATTGAAAAATTACCTCCACCAAGTGATGTCAAGGCAATTAGAAGCTTTTTGAGGCATGTTGGCTTCTACAGAAGATTTATTAAAGATTTTTCAAAAATAGCCAAGCCTTTAAGCAATCTCCTTATGTCTGATACACCATTTATCTTTGATGAGAAGTGCATGCTCGCATTTGAAAACATGAAAAAGAAGCTATCCTCAGCTCCTATCATCACCCCCACCTAATTAGAATTTGCCATTCGAACTGATGTGTGACGCATCTGATTTCGCAGTTGGGGCAGTGTTAGGATAGAGAAAAGAAAATTTGGTGCATGCATATACTATGCCAGCAAGGTCCTCAATGACACTCAACGAAATTATACTACTACCAAAAAGGAGTTACTGGCAATAGTTTTTGCATTTGACAAATTTAGATCATACTTCATTGGCTCTAAAGTTATTGTTTTCACTGATCACACAGCACTCAAATATCTATTTGCCAAATAGGAGTCAAAACCAAGACTAATCAGATGGATCTTATTGTTGCAGGAATTCAATATTAAGATTAGAGACAAAAAGGGTGTGGAGAACAAGGTAGCAGATCATCTATCCAGAATCCCTTTTGAGAAAGATGCTACACATGATGCAAGTGTAAAGGAGTTCTTCCCAGATGAGCAGTTAATGTTGGTTCACAAAGCACCCTGATTTGTAGATATTGCCAATTTTAAAGTAGCCAGTGACCTACCTGATGCCAAGGCATTTTGGCCAATTTCACTGACCTTTTCTTTACTATTTTTAGGTAATTTCATGCATTTTCTTAGGAAATAAGTTAGTTTTGGGCAAATATTCACTCAGACCTTGATTCAAGCATACATTGTGCATTTTACATTATTTCATGAGGATTTTGCATGATTTTAATGAAAAAATTGTATATTGCATTACCCATGACTTGGACTAGAACTTTGATGCACTCTATTGCTTGATTTCAGGACCAAAGGAAGCAAGGAATGAGAGGTAACTTGCAAAGTTAAGGAGAAAAGTGATTGCAAAAAACACTCTCAAAAGCCATCAATGCCCACGTTAAAGAGTCACATTAACTAAGTTAACGTGAACTCTAACGTGGAGAAGAGAAGTTGAGCCAACGTTAGTGACACTTAACATTGTCACTAACATTGGAAATTGCTCACAAATGGCCACGTTAGAGCCACGTTAACCTAGTTAACGTGGCCTCTAACGTTAAAAGGGGAAGAGAAGCCAACGTTAGTGACATTCAACATTGTCACTAACGTTGGCCTAAGGTGCAAAGAGCCACGTTAACTCCCACGTTAACTTGGTTAACGTGGGAGCTAACGTAAGAGATGGAGAGTTGTCGACAACGTTAGTGACACTCAACATTGTCACTAACGTTCGAGCAACCACACAACCCCCAAGAGCCATGTTAACCTCCACGTTAACTTGGTTAACGTGGAAGGTAATGATGAGGAATGAAGAATGAGCCAACGTTAGTGACACTCAACATTGTCACTAACGTTGGGATGGCTAAGAATGGCCACGTTAGAAGCCACGTTAACCTAGTTAACGTGGACTCTAACGTGAGACCTAGGGGAACACTTGAACATTAGTGACAATGTTGAGTGTTACTAACGTTCTCGAAGATTGGCAAAAGCCACGTTAGAAGCCACGTTAACCTAGTTAACGTGAGCTTTAACGTGAAGCAAGAAGGGGCACACTTGAACGTTAGTGACAATGTTGAATGTCACTAACATTCTCGAGGGCTAGCAAGGCAAAGTTAAAAGCCACGTTAACCCAGTTAACGTGGGCTTTAACGTGAGGCAAAGGGGTGCATGGCAAC
>NC_029780.3:54801619-54801899 GCF_000817695.3 Arachis duranensis | reverse complement strand
TCTTCTTCTATCTTTCCTTTTGATTTTACTTGAAAGCTTTCGATCTTCATCCAATTGGATAGTTATCTTGGAAAAGAAGCTATTCAAACATGGATCTTTTCGAATCCTTGAAAGAGGAATGAAGAGATTAGCTAGAAATGCTTTCTCATGCGGACCAAATTGAGTGTGGATGGGTATGTGGCTATAACCCTCTAAGTATTTGATTTGGAAAATGCATGTGGTATAATCAGTGACCACACTTCATCTCTTCTCATGAGCAATTGACCAAGGAATTGGCTAT
>NC_029780.3:54776932-54800840 GCF_000817695.3 Arachis duranensis | reverse complement strand
GTAGCATCCAAAAACCAACCATCCATGCCAACAACTTTGAACTAAAGCCACAGCTCATCACCCTCGTTCAGAACAATTGCTCGTTCGGAGTAGGTGTCCAAGAAGACCCCAACCAACACTTAAACACCTTCTTGAGAATATGTGACACAGTGAAGTCCAATGGCGTTCAACTTGACGCCTATAGACTGTTGTTGTTCCCATTTTCTCTCAGAGACAAGGCAACCAAGTGGTTGGAGTCTTTTCCAAAGGAGAGCTTGACAACTTGGGATGATGCTATGAACAAATTCTTAACAAGATTTTACCCCCCTCAACGAGTCAATCGGCTGAGAGCTGGGGTCCAAACTTTCAGGCAACAAGATGGTGAGAATCTATATGAAGCATGGGAGAGGTTTAAAGACCTAACAAGGAGATGTCCATCTGACATGTTCAATGAATGGGTGTAGCTGCACATCTTCTATGAAGGACTGTCATATGAATCTAAGAAGGCCGTAGACCATTCATCCGGAGGTTCTTTGAACAAGAAGAAGACCATTGAGGAAGCCATAGATGTCATTAAAACTATAGCTGAGAATGACTACTTCTATGCTTCCGAAAGAGGGAACACTAGAGGAATAATGGAGCTGAACAATGTAGATGCTCTGCTTGCTCAAAATAAGCTCATCACCAAGCAGCTAGCTGACCTCACCAAGAAGATGGAGAGAAGTCAAGTGGCAGCAATCACTACTTCAACTCAAGAGGAAGCAAGTGAAGAGGAAGAAGGCACTCAGGAGCAAGCCAACTACATTGGGAATTCACCTAGATACAACCATGATCCATACTCCAAGACTTACAACCCTGGATGGAGGAATCACCCAAACTTTGGGTGGGGTAATCAACAAGACCAAGGCCAAGACCAGAGACATCACAACCCCAACAACAACATAGCTCCCCAACAATTCACACAGAGGACATACCAACAAAACCACATCAATACATCTCACCCTTCTACTTCTACCCTCAACATACCATCATTTGGTGACAGAATCTCTAAGATTGAAACCTTACTTGAAAGCATATGCAAAGACATTCAAGACAATAAGGTGTTCAAAGAGGAGGTGAGAGCCAGTATGAAGAATCGGGGGGAAGCAATCAAGAAGCTGGAATTCCAAGTGGGATATCTGTCTGAGAAGATTCCCAGACCCACAAAGATGCCCAGGCCCACTGATAGCTTCCCAAGTGACACGGAAAAGAATCCGAGAGGTGAAGCGAAGAAATTAAGATGGGAAGACTGCAATATGGTCACTACAAATGACAAGGAGACTGAAGACAAGCCAAGCAAGTTGTCAGAACAACCTGAAAATACCTTAGTAGAGAAGGAGAAGAAAAACCAACAAGAACCAGAAATCTCAGAACAGGAGCTGCTGAGACTATATGCACCATTTCCTCAACTGCTAAAGGATGCTGTGGGAAAGAGAATGTACTTAAGGTTCTTAGACTCGTTTGCATCTTTGAATGTGAACATACCATTCATCAAGGTCATTCAGCAAATGCCAGCATTCATCAAGTATATGAAGGAACTACTTCCCAGGAAGAGCTCACTCAAGGGGGGCCAGACTATAGTAATGAACAAGGATTGCAGCACCCTCATTCAAACACAATTGCCCGCGCAATTACCTGCGAAAAGAAAAGACCCAGGGAGTTTTCATGTCCCTTGTGCTATAGGGGAAACAAATTTTGATAGAGCACTTTGCGATTTGGGAGCAAGCATCAACTTAATACCCCTATCCCTGGTAAAAAGGCTGCAGATCAATGAGATACTACCTACAGATGTAGTCATAAGGCTGGCTGACAAGACTCAAAAGCAAGCAGTAGGAGTGGTGGAAAACGTGTTGCTCAAAGTTGGAAAATACTTTCTCCCAACAGACTTTGTCATCCTAGACATGGAAGAGAGTCATCTGCACCCAATCATATTGGGGAGACCATTTCTAGCTACTACTAGAGCACTTATAGATGTGGAGAAAGGGGAGCTAATATTAAGGATCCATGATGAACAACTGAGCTTCAGTATTTTCGAACTCTCACTGGAAAAAGATGAAGAGGACAAAGAACCGAGCAAAGGGCATCATGAGATACTAAAGGAAGAAGCAAGCACTGAAGCACAACCAGCTCATCCTGAGATTCACTGGGTTGATAGACAAGGCCAACAGCAAGTGCCACAGGTCAAGGAAAAATTAGAGGAACCTAAGCCACCAGAAGTTTGTAAGGACATTAACAAAAGCTCATCAAAGAAGGAGGCCACCAGGAGTAAGAAAACAGCACCAGGGGCAAAGAAGAAGGTACCAAGGGGGTGGCAGAACAAGAAAATTCCTACAGAAGATTTCTCTCCAGGAGATAAAGTAATCTCAGCATACTTCGCAGATATCCCCCCTAATCTCCCCACTGTACCATCTCAGCTACCTAAGATCTTCACCATCAACAGAGTTCTCTCCTTGGAGCACGTAGAGATCATTGATACAACCAACGGATACAAGTCCACTGCCAGAGGAGAAGACTTCAAGCATTACCAACCACCATAATAAGGGGGTAACGTCAAGCTAGTGACGCTAAAGAAGCGCTTCATGGGAGGCAACCCATGTTTTACATGCTTTCAGAAGTTAGTGAATAAATCAATATTCATGAATTCCAACCAAAACTTGACAAACACGTGTGAAATTTTTATATGCAGAATATAGTGAAGAACAAGTTTGGTGTTCAAAGCATTCTTCTTAAAGCTTTGAACACAACTTTTCATCACAGTGCTCCAAACTAAGTTTGGTGTCACCCTAGGGTGCCACCAATGTGCATATGAAGATACACAGTTACTTAGTTAGTTGGAATTCAAGAATAAACAAGTATGTTTTTATTTACTTTATTTCATTCTAGCTGTAAAGGGTGAAGCAATTTTGTTTCATTTTAATATCCGTTCTGACTTTTTTTATTTTATCTTTATAGGGAAGGAAAGTGAGCATTGATGAGGATTGATTAGACAATTTAATGGGGGAGGCTCGGCCACTTCACGAAGAGAACCATACACTTGTCCCAACAAGGAAGGCATGGGAAATGTTGCCATGCAACATTGAAAGAAGGAGAGTCTTGAAGACTGAATCAACATTCCCCATCAAGTGATGATCCTTGTCTTCCCTTCGTATGCAACCCCATTCGTCCATCAAGGAAACATTCGTGCAATCCACACCCTTCATGCACTCATGATTTTTCCTATATAAGTGAACCTTAGTGCATGCTCACTCCTTACATTCAAATCCCCACTCTTCACACTTCTGTTGGTACACTAAACCCTTCATCACATTCTGTTTTAACCAACCCACTCTTATTCTATCCAAAGCCTCAACCCACCTCAAAACAACAATTCAAGTCATGGCATCATCAAGCTCGAAGAGACAAAAGAGAAAAGAACCCATGGAGAGTGTCCCTTTTGACGAGAAGAGATTCAAGACGGCCTTCCATGAACGAGAATTCAGAGGATAAGGGCCAGAAAGATATTGCCAGAGTTAATCTTTCAAATCAATGCCAATGAATCACCACAGATTTTGAGAAAAATCAAACAGAGAGGATGGCAATTGCTCACCAGTCCAGAAGTTAAGATCAATGGCAACCTCATCAAAGAGTTTTATGCAAATGTAGTTAGAGAGGAGAAGACCAAAGCCCCCACCTACAAAAGCTATGTGAGAGGAAGAGAAGTAGACTTCAGCCCAAATGCCATAATAAGAGTTCTTCAATTGAAATTCCCTCATTTTGACGAGGAGAGTTATCAGTCAAGGATAAGTAGAAGCCCTGATATGAATGAGCTCTCAGAGATAGCGTAAGATATCTGTGTGATAGCAGCTGATTGGGAGAAGTACTCATATGGGAAGACCAAAATTCATAAAAAGGGGAGACCTTCACCCTGAGGCCAAGGGGTGGTTCGAGCTCGTAAGAAGGTCCATCCTACCGGCTGCTAATAATTCAGAAGTTAACATCAACCGAGCCACTATGGTGCAATGCTTAGTACTAGGTGGGGAAATCAATGTGCATGAGCTTATTGCCGAAGGGATTCAAGAGTCGGCTGAAAAAGTTGATTCAGGTGCCAGGCTTTGGTACCCCAACACAATTCTCCGCTTGTGCATCAAGGCTAAGGTAGTATTTGAGGACAGCAGTCCAGACTGGGTGAACCCAGGGAAGCCGGTCACACGTGAGCGCATGGTCCACACCTCACATGCTCAACAACTAAGAAGGCCACATATAGGAAGGCACAGAGCCCAGGAAGAAGTTCATCAAGAGGAATATCATCAGGAAGAGTACCAACAGGAAGAGCAACACAACCCAGCCAACCTCAATATGAGTCATATCTTACATGTCATTGAGGATTTGGAGATGAAACATATGGAGGGACAAGAGCAAATACTTGCCATGCAGTCCAAATGGATGAAGCAACAAGAAGAGTGGCAGAAACAACACATGGAGCAGCAACAGGAGCAATATTCACAACTCACTCAAGCCCTACACCAAGTAACAGAGAGGCAAGAGCATCAAGACAAAAGCCTTCAAGAGCTCAACCAGCGGCAATTAGCTCAGATGAAATCATTTAATGAGTTTAGCATGCTGAATGAAGGAAGGCAGTTGCATAGAGAGGAATTCAGTGTAAACACTCAAGCCAGATTGAGCTATATGTCTGATAATACACCTACATTATGCCATTCCCACATATGAAGAGGTCCAAAAAGAGTTTGTTGAACGAGAAGAAGGGAAGGTGAAACAGCAGAAGGAAACTCTGAAGAAAAAAATGGAAGATGCTGGCTTCTGGAAGAAACTACTTGGAAAAAGCAAAGGGAGTGGGAGCACAAGCACTCAAGAAAAGCACCAAGAGGACAAGCATGGAGGGGAGCATGAGCAACCACATGAGTAAAAGGTGGTGGAGCACCTTTCTTATTTTTTTTAGTTTATATTATCAATAAGGAGGATCTTGTATGAAATAGGACATGCCTCCATATCCACTAACGGTCTCGAAGGTTGGCAAAAGCCACGTTAAAAGCCACGTTAACCTAGTTAACGTGAGCTTTAACGTGAAGCAAGAAGGGGCACACTTGAACGTTAGTGACAATGTTGAATGTCACTAACGTTCTCGAAGGCTAGCAAGGCAAAGTTAAAAGCCACGTTAACCCAGTTAACGTGGGCTTTAACGTGAGGTAAAGGGGTGCATAGCAATGTTAGTCACAATGTTAAGTGTCACTAACGTTCTCGAACTTGTATTTTCATTAAATGTTAAACACCCCTAACGTCTTGAGCAAAAGTCTCTGCCCACTTCACATTTTCTCTCTGCAAGTAAGCCAAGCCCAATTGAAGAAAGGAACTACTTCAAGCTCAAAGATCCAAAGGCCCAAGACTTGAAGAGCTAACTAGAAGCTGAGACGAGTAGTATATATAGGAGTAGTTTTGAAATAGAGAGGAGCTTTTTGGAGGAGCTAGAAAAGGGAACTACTCTTTGTATTTACTTTCTGGGCACTTCTAGCTTTATCATGTATTCTCCATCTTTGATTTTGATTTCTAGAGCTATGAACAACTAAACCCCTTTCATTGGGTTAGGGAGCTCTGTTGTAATTTGATGGATCAATACTAAATTTTCTTATTCTTCTTCTATCTTTCCTTTTGATTTTACTTGAAAGCTTTCGATCTTCATCCAATTGGATAGTTATCTTGGAAAAGAAGCTATTCAAACATGGATCTCTTCGGATCCTTGAAAGAGGAATGAAGAGATTAGCTAGAAATGCTTTCTCATGCTGGACCAAATTGAGTGTGGATGGGTATGTGGCTATAACCCTCTAAGACCAAGGCGGGGAAAGGAAGGTTGCCCGTAATTTTCACGTGTCCCATAGCATTCCGGATGTGTCTTGATAAATTTAGAGGCTGGTCTGTGAGGATGCACCATAGTAGAACGGCCATGTCTTCGGTGAAGGAGGACTCATGAGTGCTCGGAAAGACGTAATGGGACATAATCTGTGCCCATACATGAGCCTCTAAGGTGAGTGTGGAAGCCGAGATCCCCTTAGGATGGGAACGATGGTATCCGAAGATCCATTTGCTGCCAGGTTGTGCGATTGATGCCAGGGCATTTTGGCCAGTTTCATTGACCTTTTCTTTACTGTTTTTAGGTAATTTCATGCATTTTCTTAGGAAATAAGTTAGTTTTGGGCAAATATTCACTCAGACCTTGATTCAAGCATACATTGTGCATTTTACATTATTTCATAAGGATTTTGCATGATTTTAATGACAAAATTGTATATTGCATTACCCATGACTTGGACTAGAACTTTGATGCACTCTATTGCTTGATTTCAAGACCAAAGGAAGCAGGGAATGGGAGGTAACTTGCAAAGTTAAGGAGAAAAGTGATTGCCAAAAACACTCTCAAAAGCCATCAATGCCCACGTTAAAGAGTCACGTTAACTAAGTTAACGAGAATTCTAACGTGGAGAAGAGAAGTTGAGCCAACATTACTGACACTTAACATTGTCACTAACGTTGGCAATTGCTCACAAATGGCCACGTTAGAGCCACGTTAACCTAGTTAACATGGCCTCTAACGTTAAAAGGGGAAGGAAAGCCAACGTTAGTGACATTCAACATTGTCACTAACGTTGGCCTAAGGTGCAAAGAGCCACGTTAACTCCCACGTTAACTTGGTTAACGTGGGAGCTAACGTAAGATATGGAGAGTTATCGACAACGTTAGTGACACTCAACATTGTCACTAACGTTGGAGCAACCACACAACCCCCAAGAGCCACGTTAACCTCCACGTTAACTTGGTTAACGTGGAAGGTAACGATGACGAATGAAGAATGAGCCAACGTTAGTGACATTCAACATTGTCACTAACGTTGGGATGGCTAAGAATGGCCACGTTAGAAGCCACGTTAACCTAGTTAACGTGGACTCTAACGTGAGACCTAGGGGCACACTTGAACGTTAGTGACAATGTTGAGTGTCACTAACGTTCTCGAAGATTGGCAAAAGCCACGTTAGAAGCCACGTTAACCTAGTTAACGTGAGCTTTAACGTGAAGCAAGAAGGGGCACACTTGAACGTTAGTGACAATGTTGAGTGTCACTAACGTTCTCGAAGGCTAACAAGGCAACATTAAAAGCCACGTTAACCCAGTTAACGTGGGCTTTAACGTGAGGCAAAGGGGTGCATGGCAACGTTAGTGACAATGTTAAGTGTCACTAACGTTCACGAACTTGTATCTTCACTAAATGTTAAACACCCCTAACGTCTTGAGCTAAAGTCTCTGCCCACTTCACACTTTCTCTCTGCAAGTAAGCCAAGCCCAAATGAAGAAAGGAACTGCTTCAAACTCAAAGATCTAGAGGCCCAAGACTTGAAGAGCTAACTAGAAGCTGAGAAGAGTAGTATATATAGGAGTAGTTTGAAATAGAGAAGGAGTTTTTTGGCAAGGAGAGAGAACTACTATTGTATTTTTACTTTCTCTGCACTTCTAGCTTTATCATGTATTCTCCATCTTTGATCTTGATTTCTAGAGCTATGAACAACTAAACCCCTTTCATTGGGTTAGGGAGCTCTGTTGTAATTTGATGGATCAATACTAATTTTCTTATTCTTCTTCTATCTTTCCTTTTGATTTTACTTGAAAGCTTTCGATCTTCATCCAATTGGATAGTGATCTTGGAAAAGAAGCTATTCAAACATGGATCTCTTCAGATCCTTGAAAGAGGAATAAAGAGATTAGCTAGAAATGCTTTCTCATGCTGGACCAAATTGAGTGTGGATGGGTATGTGGCTATAACCCTCTAAGCATTTGATTTGGGAAATGCATGTGGTATAATCAGTGACCACACTTCATCTCTTCTCATGAGCAATTGACCAAGGAATTGGCTATTGATCAAGATTTGAGAGATTGAATTGCAAGAAATTGTGATTCAATCACTTAAGATTGCCAAGGAGATCAATGAGTGCATTGATTGAGGAAGAGATGAAAATGAAATTGATCCGGAGAATGCAACATCTCCTAAGCCCAATGAACTCCCCATTTTTGATCTTACCCATTCTCTTTATTTTCTGCAATTTTCTTTTATGAGCAATTCCCCCATTCCCATTTACAATTCTGCTATTTACTTTCAGTCATTTACTTTGTCACCATTTTAATTTCTGCAACTATCAACTATATTCATGGATTTGCTCAACTAGATCATTCCTTTTATTAAAGTTGCTTGATCAATCAATCCCTGTGGGATTCGACCTCAGTCTATTGTGAGTTTTTACTTGACGACAAATTTGGTACACTTGCCGAATGGGAATTTGTTGAGAAACAAGTTTTACCCCGTCAGGTTAAAGTAGCCACTGACCTACCCCCTGGGATCAACAAACATCAAAGAAGAAAACTCATCAATGATGCTAAGTATTTCATTTGGGATGAACCTTATCTCTTCAAGAAATGCTCAGATGGAATCCTTAGGAAGTGCATTTCAGAAGAAGAAGGACAGGAGGTCCTATGGAGTTGTCATAGCGCTAGCTATGGAGGTCATTTTGGAGGAGAAAGAACTGCAGAAAAGGTACTGCAATGTGGGTTCTTCTGGCCCACTATCTTCAAGGATGCTAAGGAACTGGTGAGGAGCTGCAATGAGTGCCAAAGGGCTGGAAATCTGCCCAAGAGAAATGAGATGCCACAGCAATACATTCTAGAACTTGAACTATTTGATGTATGGGGGATCGACTTCATAGGACCATTCCCAACCTTATATTCGAACAAGTATATCTTGGTGTTAGTGGACTATGTATCTAAGTGGGTGGAGGCCGTGGCAACCCCAACAAATGATAATAAGGTGGTTATAAACTTTCTTAGAAAGAATATCTTCACCAGATTTGGAGTCCCACGAGCCCTCATCAGTGACGGAGGGAGTCATTTCTGCAATAGACCATTGGAAACCCTACTCCTAAGGTATGGGGTGAAGCATAAGGTTGCCACACCTTATCATCCCCAAACAAGTGGCCAAACCGAGATATCCAACAGAGAGTTAAAAAGGATCTTGGAAAAGACTGTGGGGGCATCAAGAAAGGACTGGGCGAAGAAGCTAGATGATGCTCTTTGGGCATACAGGATAGCCTTCAAAACACCAATTGGGATATCCCTATATCAACTGGTGTACGGAAAGGCCTATCACTTAACATTAAAGCTGGAGCATAAGGCCTTTTGGGCTCTCAAGATACTAAACCTGGACAGAGGATCTTGCAGCTGCAAGAACGGGAAGAGTTTAGGTCTCAAGCCTATGAAAACACCAAGATCTATAAGGAAAAAGCAAAAAGGAGAGATGATCTCAACCTGGCACCAAGAAGTTTCGAAGAAGGACAACATGTGCTTCTCTACAACTCCAAACTGAAGCTCTTTCCTGGGAAACTCAAATCAAGATGGTCCGGGACCTTTCTAGTCACAAAAGTCTCACCTTATGGACACATAGAAATCATGGAAGAAAGCTCAGAGAGGACATTTACTGTGAATGGGCAAAGACTCAAGCACTACTTGGGTAGCATGGGGGAAGACCCCAAACAGAAGTATAATCTCAAGTAGAGAAACCACCGTCGAGCTAGCGACGCTAAAAAAGTGCTCTGTTGGGAGGCAACCCAACCTGAGGTAGTCTCTTTTCATTATTGTCTCAATAAAGGACTCAAGTAGAATTCTCCGTATTGTGAGGAGCTAAGTTTGGTGTTGCACAACAAAACCTTCCAAGGGTGAATATGAAACTCTAAGTTTGGTGTTCCACGAAAAGACTCACCCTGAAGAGTGCATTGCAACCCTTAATTGATAAAGCATCTGCTCTAACAAACAGAGAAACTACTTGATGAATGTTTAATTTTTAATGCATTCTAAATAAAAGCACATGAGGTTTCTGCATGTATTCAATTTGTTGTATTAGGCAAAGAGCTAAGTTTGGTGTTCACACACCAAATTAAGTTCATAAATTCACAGACATACATGCATGCTAGCTACTTTCTAAGTGCTTAGGGAAACAAGCAACTTCCAATGGTTTTACAGGAAGTCAATCAATCTCAGGAAGGAACCATACATCATCATCTAAGGAAGAACATCAAGGAGGATCCCAAGACAAAGGGACATGAGCATTCCGACAAGTAAAAGGTGGTGGAGTTCCCTCCTTGTTCTATCTTTTTCAAGCTTTAAATAAGAAAAATCATGTATGAAATAGAACATGCTTCCATAGTAGCCTAGGAATTTTCAATTCTGTCTTTAAGATTTTGTTGTTTAGGTCTAAGTGTGTTGGTCTAGGCCCTAGCTTTCATTTTCATCTTGCTTATATGTATGCTTATCCTTCTAAGTCAATTAAAAAGAAAATGTTATAAAAAAAACAAGAGTAGAGTTATCTTATGAAGAAAATTTTTAAGTTCGTGGTATGGTTGATAAACCACTATTTTATGGTTTATATTGTATTTAATTGAGTGGTTTTATCAAGCTTTTCACCCACTTATTCATATGATTTGCATGATTTTACAATTCCTTCCTAGTTAAGTTCTATGATTCAAAACATACTTCTTTGGTCTTAATTTAGCTAATCTTAATCTTCTCCTATTACCATTCGATGCCCTGAACTGTGTGTTAAGTGTTTCAGGCTTTATAGGGCATGAATGAGTGAGAGATTGGGAAGGAAGCTTGCAAAAATGGAAGGAACACAAGAAGTTGAGGAGATGACCAGCGAGAAGTGACGCGTGCGCGTTAGCAACGCAACCGTGCGGAAGAAAGGAATTCGTAGTGACGCTTGCAAGGCTCACGCGACCGCACGGATTGGAAAAGCACAAGTGACGCAGAAGTGTGGACGACGTGAATGCGTGGCAGGGAAAAACGCGAATGACGCGTCCGCATGGATGACGCGATCGCGTGACGTGCGCGATCTGCAGAATTACAAAAGTCGCTGGCAGAGATTCTAGGCCGCATTTCAACCCAGTTTTCGGCCGAAAAAGACAGATTAAAGTCAGAAAACTTGCAGAGACTCAGGAAGCTTTCATAACATACAATTTTAGGTTTTAAATGTAGTTTTTAGAGAGAGAGGTTCTCTCCTCTCTCTTAGGTTTTAGGATTAGGACTCCTCTTAAAGGATTTAGGATTCAACTCTTCATCAGGTTCAATATTTCCTTTACTTTATATTTATCTCTTATTTTCAGATACTTTAATGCTTTTATTGGTATTTGATTTATGTTGCCCAATTGGCTTATGAACTTTTCATGTTAGGATTATACATTATTGAGATGTTTTCAGATTTATGATTTTAATTCAGCTTTTTACATTCTTGGCTTTGGTTAAGAAATCAGTAACTCAGGAGTTATCTCAACTCAATATAATTGATAATTGTTATCTTTGCTAATTGAATTGAACTTCAATAATTCCAACCTTTTCTTAGGAAATAAATAGGATTCGAAGATCAAACTAATTAGTCGCTTGACTTTCCTTTACTTTAGTAAAGGTCAACTAAGTGGAATTAAGATTCAATTTTCATTATCATTGATAAGGATAACTAAGACTGGACTTCCAATTTCTCATACCTTGCCAATAGTTTATTTTACAGTTATTTATTTATTTTACCTGCCATTTAAATTACTTATTCCTCATCTTTAAAAACTCCGATTTACAATCTTCATAACCAATTATAAGAACATACCTCCCTGCAATTCCTTGAGAAGATGACCCGAGGTTTAAATACTTCGGTTATCAATTTATTTAGGGGTTTGTTACTTGTGACAACCAAAACGTTTGTACGAAGGGATTTCTGTTGGTTCAGAATCTATACTTACAACGCGACTTTATAAAATTCTTTACTAGCAAAAATCCTAACGTCAATGGTCATTAATAAGCTAAGTTGGTTCACCTACAAGGTATATAGGCAACTATATGCTCTAAACCACATGCTTGAAGCACATTCTATGAGACTAACCAAACAATAAGATCCCAATAAGAGAAGAGAAAGAACAATAAGAGTTTGAAAAAGAAAGAAAAATAATAAGATATAATGCTAGGCACCAAGGGTTTGAATATTGAGGCATGTATCTGTGGTGTTCATGTACAAGGGATATGCTTGGATGAATAAGCTCTTAGGGGTGCCTTATCACTTGGTAACTTGGGTTAACTAATCCGGGATTATCAGCTGAAAGTCCACTATCAAGAGTAACCTTTGCTACAGAGCACTTAGTAACCCAAAGAGGTTCTGGACACCAAGGTCTCAAGAAAGAAAAATAACAAACCATGTGCCTGTGGTGTGTATGTATGGGGGAAAGAGACTTGAGGGAGTAAGTCCTTAGGGGTGTATCAACACCTAGCACCTTGAACCAACTGGTTCGGGAGTGTTGGCTAAAAGCTTATCATAAAGAGTCGCCCTCTTACAGAGCACTTAGTCTAAAAAGAATGTAATAAAACTTGGAAAGGAAGGGAGGATCAGTAATTAGGAAGTCTCAAAGGATGCAATCAAGTGAGTGTTCAATGGCATGATAAAGGCCTGAAAACCAGTAAAGGAATGAACCTAAGTTGCTATGCATGAAACCCCATAAACCAGGAACTTGACTTCTATAATGATTACTTGTCTATCTTGTTCTTTCATTCTTCTCTTTCCCATGTTTCAGTACTTGCTTAGGGACAAGCAAGCTTTAAGTTTGGTGTTGTGATGCCAGGGCTTCTTGGCCAGTTTCACTGACCTTTTCTTTACTGTTTTAGGGTAGTTTCATACATTTTCTTAGTAAATAGGCAAGTTTTGGATGAAAATATACTTACACCTTGATTCAAGCAATTATTGTGAACTTTACATGATTTCATGACGATTAGGTAGGAATTGTATGATAAAATTGATGATGCATAATCTCATGATTTGGAACAGAGCTTTGATGCACCTTAATTGCTTGATTTCAGGACAAAGAAAGCAAGAAGAAACCACGTTAGTAGCCACGTTAATCTAATTAACGTGACCACTAACGTGGAATGGGACAAGCCTGTAGCGTTAATAGAAAAAGTGATCGCCAATAACGCCTTCGAAGCTATCATAGCCCACGTTAGTTGCCACGTTAACTATATTAACGTGGTAGCTAACGTAGAGGAGGAAGAGGAGCTCCAACGTTAGTGGTAAAAGTGGTTGCCACTAACGTTCCACAAAGGCACAATGAAGCCACGTTAAGAGTCACGTTAATCCAATTAATGTGAACTCTAACGTGGGATGAAGAACCAATCACCAACGTTAGTGACACTTACCTTTGTCACTAACGTTGGACCAACCCAAGAGTGCCCATGTTAGTGGTCATGTTAAGACCACTAACATGAGAGATAACGTGGAGCTAAGCATGATAAGCCTACGTTAGTGATACTCTCCTTTGTCACTAACGTTGGAGATGGCAATCACTACCACGTTAATCTAATTAACATGAACTCTAACGTGGGAGGGAGGGGCGTTCGGAGCATTAGTGACAAAGGTAAGTGTCACTAACGCTCTCAAAGATTAGGCATGCCCACGTTAGGAGTCACGTTAGTTATACTAACGTAAACTTTAACGTAGGGAAGGGGAGCACAAGGCAACGTTATTGGAAAAGGTGATTCCCAATAACGTTTGCGAAGGACCAAGAGGCAACGTTAGTGGTCACGTTAGTGCCACTAACGTCGAAGTTAACGTTGATCATTTTGGGTTGGAACGTTAGTGGAAAAGGTGATTGTCACTAACGTTCTCGAACCTACATCCCCACTTAATGTTAACGCCACTAACGTCCTAACTAACGCCCATGCCTAACTCTCACTTTTCTGCAAACAAAGCTGAGCCCACTGAAGATTGTAACTGCTTCAACTAAAGATCAAAGGCCCATATCTAAGACTTGGAGAACTCACTAGAAGATCAAGAAGAGTAGTATATATAGGGGTAGTTTTGAGCTATAGAGAAGCTTGGCACTTTTTGAGAACTAGACTTGTATATTTACTTTCTGCATGTATTCTGTTCTACCCTTTTTCATTTCCATTCCCAGAGCTATGAACAACTAAATCCCTTTCATTGGGTTAGGGAGCTTTGTTGTAATTTGATGGATCAATTATAGTTTTCATTCTTCTTCCTCTTTCTTTGCTCTTGATTTACTAGAAAGCTTTTGATCCTAATCTAATTGGTTAGTTGTCTTGGAAAAGAAACTCTCCATAATTGGATCTCCTCTGAGCCTTGGAAAATGGACGAGGAGATCATGCTAGAAATGCTTTCTCATGTTGGACCAAATTGGGGTTTGGGCGGATATAGTGACATGTAATCCTCCCAACACTTTGATTTGGAAATACATGTGGTATAATCAGTGACCATACTTCATCTCTTCCCATGAGCAATTAAATAAATGAATTGGGCAATTGCTCAAGCTTAGAGAGATTGGATTGCCAAGGAATTAGGATCTAATCACTTAAGATTGCCAAGGAGATCAATGAATACATTGATTGAGGAAGAGATGAGAATGAACTTGATCCAGAGAATACAATATCTCCTAAGCCCAATGAATCCCCATCTCTGATCTTACCCATTTTCTTTACTTTCTGCCATTTATTTCCATATTCATCTTCCCAAATCCCCTTTTAAGATTCTGCACTTTATTTTCTTCAATTTACTTTCCCACCATTTAAATTCCTATAAATCTCAACTACATTCTGTTTAGCTCAACTAGCACACTCTTCCAACTAAAGTTGCTTAACCAATCAATCCCTATGGGATTCAACCTCATCTATTGTGAGTTTTTACTTGATGACAATTCGGTATACTTGCCGAAGGGAAATATGTTGAGAGACAAGTTTTCGTGCATCAGATAGATTTCATGGGACCCTTCCCAACCTCCAATTCAAATAGCTACATATTAGTGGCTGTTGATTATGTTTCAAGTTGGGTAGAAGCAATCGCCACTGCAACGAATGACAACAAAGTTGTGATAAGCTTCTTGAGAAGGAATATCTTCAGCAGATTTGGAGTTCCCAGAGCTCTCATTAGTGATGGAGGGTCACACTTCTGCAACAAAAAACTGGAAGCACTCCTTCTCATATATGGAGTAAAGCACAAAGTGGCAACTCCATACCACCCGCAGACCAACGGGCAAGCCGAGATCTCCAACAGAGAGCTAAAATGAATCCTTGAAAACTATTGGAAGCTCACTAAAGGACTGGTCTAAGAAGCTAAACAATGTTCTATGGGCCTACAGGACAGCCTTCAATACCCCCATTGGGATGTCACCATACCAACTAGTATTTGGCAAGGCTTGCCACTTGCCAGTTGAACTGGAGCATAGAGCATTATGGGCTCTAAAACTATTGAATTTTGATGAGCAAGATGCTGGAGAAAAGAGATTAATGCAACTCAATGAGCTGGAAAAGTTTAGAAATCAAGCATATGAGAATGCTAAAATCTACAAAGAGAACACAACAAGGTGACATGACCAAAAGATAGCAAGAAGGGAGTTCACTTATGGACAGAAGGTGTTATTCTACAACTCAAGACTCAAGTTCTTCCCTGGAAAACTCAAGTCTCGATGGTCAAGACCTTTCACCATACTCAAAGTGTTTCCCATATGGTCATGTGGAGCTCATGGAGGAAAAGACTCAGAGAACTTTTTTTGTCAATGGCCATAGACTCAAACACTACTTAGGAGGCTCCTTGGAGGAGCAGAGAGTGAGCTACAAGCTCAGCTAAAGATGAAGGGATGTCAAGCTAATGACAATAAAGAAGCGCTAGTTGGGAGGCACCCTAACACTTTATCCTTTTTGATTTAATTGCTTTTCTTAGAAGTAGTTTAAATTCTGTGTTTTAGATAGTTTAATCTACAGTAATTTGGATTAGTTTACAATTGTAGATTAGAAAGTTTGATATTAGCTTTGATAGTTAGATTTTCTCTACACTCTCTTATTTGTTTCTATTTGGGAGTTGCAACTTGATGAATGCATAACTAATGATGAGTGAATAGGCTGAGAACTAGCTAAAGTGCTAAGTTTGGTGTGGCCTCTCACCCACTTAATCTAGGCTTACAAACAATTAACAGTTGATTTTAAAGAGTAAGCCCAGAGATTAAGTTTGGTGTGGCCACCACCAATGATCACATAGCAGCCCAAGTCCCCCAATTTGAAAGCACTTAATGCTTTGGGTAAGAACATGAACGTGATTTAATAAGTTCAAAGGAGTTGGAATAAAAAGAAAATGAAAAGATTGATGTTATTCCACTTTTATGAACACATTAAATACACAATGATGAAACCAATTTATTAAGATGCCAAAGAATTAAGTTTGGTGCCCCAAGGGACATCCATCAGTTGCAATCCAATTCATTATTAATGAGAAGGAACGTGAAGGGGTTCTTTTGTCATTACTAATGGGTTCAGTTTCAATTTTAGGAGAGAAGATGTGGCCTACATGGTAAACAACTCACAAAACAAGAAAGTCAAAGTATACTTGCACTTTGGAACTTGACACACGGAGAAGACACTGTGAGAAAAGAGTTGGCACCTCTTCCCATGCTAGGCGCTACTTCCCAAAGTGGGAAAACATTTAACCCTTTTTATTTCCCACCCTTCGAACCACACCATCCACACATTATAAAAGCTCCACCCCCTTCTCCTCTCCGACTTCAACAATTCCCACACCCCTCACCATCACTTCTCTTCTCATCTTCTACTATCTCTCATCCCTTACTTTCTTTTTTTTCTTGATTGAGACAATCAAGTCCTAAGTTTGGTGTTGGAGCAAAACCTTATTTTCCCTTCTCTTTCTTTCAACCTCCATTTTTTTTACAACCTCAAGCACACTCTCCCAACCTAATGGCACCACCAAAAAGCTCATCCTCAAAGAAAAGAAAAACCAAGAAACCAACCTCTGGATCCTCAAGCTCTTTTAATGACTACAAGTTCCTCTCCGCATTCAACCAAAACCAATTTTATGGTTGGGTGAGTGAGAGGGAAATCATTCCAGAAGTTGGGTTTCAACTAGGGAAGAATGAGCATATTGAAATCAACATTGAGATCAAACAAAGGGGTTGGTCACTTCTATGCAACCCACCAAGGAGAGTGGTATAGAGCTTGGCGAGGGAATTCTATGCCAACACAGTGCCTCAACCAGGGCAACAATATGGCTACATTAGCTATGTAAGGGGGGAGTCCATTGACTACAGCCCCTCTAGCATAGAAAGAATGTTAATCGTGAAGAGGACAAGCTCCACTCAGAGCTATGAAGAGAGAATGAAGCAGCAAGACCCTGGGCTTGAGGAGATTCTGAGTGAAATCTGTGTGATGAATGTGCATTGGATAAATGACAAGGATGAGATACCTAACCAATTGAGGAGAAGAGATTTGAGCCCTCAAGCGAGAGGGTGGCTAGAGTTTGTGAAGAGGTCCCTAATCCCCACATCCAATACTTCAGAGGTGACCAAGAAGAGAGCTGTGCTCATCTACAGCATCATGAGAGGAGAAAACATCAACGTGGGGGAGATGATCGCCAACAACATCAACAAAGTGCTAAAAAGCACCAGTGACAACACAAGGTTTGCATTCCCTAGAATTATACAGAGGCTATGTGATGAGGCTGGAGTTGAAAAGATCATTGATGAAGTGCTTGTGAAGCAAGACAAGTTCATAACTGCCAAATAGATGGCCAAAGTGGTGGCTGTCCACCCACTCAACAGGGCTAGAGAACGAAGAGCTCATGCTCATGAACCACAACAACAACAAGCAGAGGAAGATGCAGAAGAGCAACCTCACTTCCTGGCTCTTCAACCACCACCACACTACCAATATCAACAATTTCCAGAGGGATTCAACTGGGAGCAATTGCAAGGAGATGTACACCAAATGAAGGGAGACCTACACCACTTGTGGGAAGATGTTAATCAATTCAAGGAGACTCAGCAACAACAATGGAGCCAAGTCAACCAAAATATTCTACAACTCCAAGAGAATTGAGAGCATATGAGGAAGGAGCAACAAGAACAATTTAACTGGGGAGAGGTGCGAAGCGCACTGGACAAAATAGGAGAGCAAGGCAAATGGAAACAGAGGAACTTGGCTAAATTCAGACATCTCTATGATGCCAGAACCATATTCAGGAGGCAGTACGACATCAATACACAAGCAAAGCGGAATCACCTGTGTAACGCTGTAGCCGCTCTAAACCCAGGATACCCAACCTTCATGCAAGGGATGGAAGAGCTAAGTGCAAGACAAGAGGAAATCCTAGCCAAACATAAGGAAGATGAAAGGAATTACATGAGGAGGCTAGGATTTTGGAAGCCCAAGGATACCAAGGCTCAAGAAGGATCCTCTAAGCCAGATGAAGGTGGCTCATCCCCTCCCAAGAAGAAGGACAAAGAGAAGGGGCCAATGAATGAAAGATGAAGCTGCTCAAGGTTGTTGAGTCCCATGGTTGACACTTTCTAATATCTGAATTCTGTTTAAGGCTTTGCTTTATTTACTTCTTAAATAATCATGCTAGGATAGTTTATGTTTTATGCTTAGTTTTTAATTCCTGTTTGAAGTCTTTATGAGTTTTTTTTACAAGAAATAAAATGTCATGTATTTCAAGTCGTCATCAACTTAAATAAAAGTAGATCTTGTCACAATAAGAGTTACTGTGAGTTGTGCAAAAACAATAAGAGAGACCAAGGCCAAGAGGAATCATCAAACAAACTAAGAAGCAAGAAACTGAGTGTAGAACCTTGGATGAACTAAAAAGAAAATGAGTTATGGAGAGCAACTAGTCCTAGAAGGTATAACAAAGGAAGACTAAGGGGTGTTCCTTGAATATCCATAGAACCAAGAGGTAGTAAGCAATAAAGGCCCAAGGCTCTGAGCATCAACTACTGGGATAGAAAAAGAAACATTAAAAAGCTCAAAAATAATAATTAAGGATCTTAGTAGATGCTTGTGGTGAAGATGTGTCAAGAAAAGACTTGGGTAAGTAAATTATTAGGGGTGTCTCAACACCTAGTACCCTAAAACCAACTGGTTTGGGAGTGCTAATTGAAAGCCTAATTAAAGGGTTGTCTTGAGACAAAACACTTAGAGTCGTGGTCAAGAAAGCAAAACAACCCTTACTACTTCAAGGTGACAATCAATAGAAAGGACCCTTGAAGCCTATACCTGAAGGAACCCTTAAGGATCCAAGAGCTTTCCATGACAATTAAAACATTCATACATGTGTTGGACACTTAGTTTCACTCTTATTTGTATTGTAATCATAAAGGTTTACTCACATTGATTTGCTTGGGACAAGCAAAGCTTAAGTTTGGTGTTGTGATAACTTGCATCATCTACCCTTCTTTCTTGCATAAAGAAGACTATAAAAGAGCATAAATCTCATTTGATCAGTACAATTCATGCATTATTTGATGAATATTATAGTACACTACTTTGAGATGAGTTGTGCTAAATTTCAGGTGAAAAAGGCATCAAAAATGGGAAGAATACAAACAAGAAGCTGGACGTGTGAAACTGGCGTGGTACTTGGGAGCAAATGCCACAAAAATGCACTGGCATGGCATGCTAGGAGCTAAGCGTGGCACGCCAGTATTAAATTCCAGAAGGGAGATCCAAGCATGCATGTGGGCGTGGCACGCCAGGGATTGGGTGTGGCACGCTAGTACAAAATTCCAGAGAGCAAAATGGAGGACACAACAGGGGCATGGCACGCCTGACCCATCAACTACTATGGGCGTGTCACTTGAGCAAAGGAGCGTGGCACGCCAACTCACCATCTCAAGAAGAACCTCCACTATGGCGTGCCACTTGGTGTCGAAGGCGTGGCACGCCAGCTCCAAGAAGTCACCTGGGCGTGCCACTTGAGGACCCAGGCGTGGCACGCCAAGCTTGAAGAGTGCACAAATGCATGGGCGTGCCACTTGAGTAGCATGGCGTGGCACGCTGGTACAATAATCCAGGAAAGGAGCTGAAGACAATTGAAGACTAGGCGTGCCACTTGAAGTCGTAGGCGTGGCACGCCAACCTCTCAACCTCACTTAGGCGTGCCACTTGAGCAACCAGGCGTGGCACGCTAATGCACAAGATAACATAAGCAAGGACTGGGCGTGCCACTTGGTGTTGAAGGCGTGGCACGCCAATCCGAGCATGTCACTATGGTGTGCCACTTGAAGGCCGAGGCATGGCACGCCAACTACTAGAACAAGACAAGATCATGGGCGTGGCACGCCAACCTTTAGGCGTGGCATGCTGGTATAAGTTTCCAGAGAGGATGGAAGAGTCCAATTACATGGGGCGTGCCACTTGGTATCGAAGGCGTGGCACGCCATTCACTATTCTTCACTTAGGTTTGCCACTTGAGCAACCAGGCGTGGCATGCCAGTGTCATTTAGAGGGCAAAGAAGCATTGGGGCATGCCACTTGAGTTCGTGGCGTGGCATGCCAAACAGAGGAACCACTCACTCACAAAGGGGCGTGGCACACCACACCCTGGGCGTGCCACGCTAGTGCAACTTTCCAGAGGAGCTTAGCCAAGCACACAACAAGGGCGTGGCATGCTAGACCCTGGGCATGTCACGCTAGTTCAAGTTTCCAAAGGCAAAGGAAAATAGAAAAAGCAAAGGGCGTGCCACTTGAGCTCGAAGGCGTGGCATGCCAATGTTGATAGAGAGCTGAGCGTGCCACTTGAAGGATTGGGCGTGGCACGCCAAGCTAGTTTGAAGGGCACGTGACACGCCGGTAAACCGCCAGCCACACGCCAGCTAAGAAGTCACGCTTATTTAGTGTTTTCTTTTCCATCCAAAATGTAATTTTCCCTTTTCACTTTTGTAATTCTTTTATTTTACTAGGAGTAGTATAAATACCCCTAAGGAGTACTGAAGAGGAGTTAAGCAGTTAGTTTTAGATCCACTTTTACACTCCACTTTTGAGTACTTTTCAATCTATGAGTAGCTAACCTCCCTCTCATTCAGAGAGGGAGCTCTGTTGTACTTGATGGATTGATAATAGTGAAATTATTCTTCTCTTCATCTTCTCTTTGATTTGCTAGAAGGAATTTCGTTCTTAATGCTTAGTGTTCAATTATCTTGGGAAATAGATTGAATGCAATTGGGTTTCATGGGAACCTTGGGAAAGGAAACATGAAACCATGCTTGAAATCCCTTCTCACACTTGAGTAGATTCTGAGTTTTGGTGATTGGATACGTGACATATAATCCTCCCTCTACCTGGACCTATGAGGGTGTGTGGTATAATCAGGGACCAAGCATATCTCTCTTCATGAGCAATTAGACCAAGGAATTGGCTATTGATCAAGATCTGTGAGATTGAGTCACCACGGGATTGGGGCTCAATCAATCATGATTGCTAAGAGGTCAATGAGTTGCATGATTGAAGAGGACATAAGCTAGATTTGATCCAAAAAGACAACATCTCCCAATCTCAATGAATTACCCCATTTTTATCTATCCATTTTTTTACAGCTTAATTTTACATTCAGCAATTTCCCACTCCCATTTACATTCAAGTCATTTATGATTCAGCACTTTACATTCTGCAATTTCCATTTCTGCACTTTATTGCTTTTCTTTATATTCTAGTCATTTACATTTATGTCATTTACAATTCTGCACTTCACAATCTTATTGATCCGCTTGACTAATTTATCAATCAATTAAAACTGCTTGAATTTGCCAATCTCTGTGGATACGATCCCACTCTACTATGGGTTATTACTTGGCGATAATTTTGGTGTGCTTACCAAAAGAACTAATTCACTAATTTTTGAATGGGGTAGTGAATTCTGGTCATCAGAAACTCGTCCAGACAGTTCCATGATCCATACTCCAAGACTTATAATCCTGGTTGGAAGAACCACCAAACTTTGGGTGGGGAAACCAGCAAGACCAAGGCCAAGATCATAGGCGTCACAACTCCAACCAAAACTCCAATGCAACTTATCAATACTCAACTCAAGGGTCATACCAATGCCCACCCAACAAATCTGCTCAACATCTATATCAGACCCAAAACAGCTATTCTCAACCCTCCGACCCCAACTCGCCATCATCATCTAAAGATAGACTCTCCAGGATTGAGATTCTGCTTGAGGGCATATTATAAGGAAGTTAAAGACAACAGAGCATTCAAGGATGAAGTACGGGCTAATATAAAGAATCAAGGAGACACCATCAAGAGGCTTGAATCACAAGTAGGATATCTTTCCCAGCAGATTCCCAAGCCTACTGACGGCTTCCCAAGTGATACTGAGAAAAATCCTTGAGGAGAGACAAAGAAGGTGAGATGGGAAGAATGCAAGGTGATCACTATAAGAGATGAGGAGGGTTTGGAATAAGTAAATAATCTATCAGAGTACTCTCAAGAAATCCCAAAGGAAAATCAAGAGAGGAAGGACCAAAAAACTGATTCTATACAAAGAAATGAGCCTAATAATTCTCTAGACCATTGAAGGTGATCCTCAACTACTAGCTCCAAAGATGAAGGTTTAGAGTAATTTTGTGGATATGGATGTGTTGTAGTGAAGTCATTTTGGGGAGTATGGAAGGAGTTTTGTGATTTGTGAAATGAATTTTGTGAATTTTGAAATGAATTTTCTGTATAGTGAAATGAATTTTGTGGTTGATGAATTGAATTGTATGAATTTTGGAAGAAAATTTGTGTTGAGGCAAACTCAAATGGTGAAGAATTTTGATATGAAAAATTTGGAGGTGAGGTTGGACAATTAAGAGGTGATGGCTCTTGATAAGTGGAATATGGGCTCTCAAATGCTTTCTGGTTTTGCTCCTCCCAGGCACAACTTGAAGAATTGTTGAAATCATCATAGTATGGACAATCTTGTGGTCCTTGGGAGGAATCTTGCATGAATTTGTTGCAAGCATAATCAAGAGATGATGTCTCTTGATGAATAGCATTTGGAGAATTAAAATTCCCTTCCCAGCCATAGTTTGTGTCAATGTCATAACAGCATAGTTCACTTTGTGGCTCCGGGAGGAAATTCATTTCACTTGATTGTTCACACTCTTGTTGATATGCCCAAACAACATGAGGGTAATAACATAAATCATTTTGTGGTTCTGGACAACATCTCATGTGATTAGCTTGATCAATTTGTGGCTCTGGAGCAAATCTCCATGGATTGGAGTGCTCAGAATTTGCAATTTCTTGGCGATACTCCCAGCCACCATTAGAATAACTTGAATCATTTTGTGGTGGTGAGAAATATCCCATATGATTCTCTTGCTCATCTTGTGGTTCTGAAGCATATCTCCAAGAATTGGAGTGCTCAGGATCTGTAATTTCTTGGTGATATTCCCAACCACCATTAGAATAGTCAATTGGTGATGGTGGGTGATATCCCAGAAAATTTGTTTGATCACAAGATGAGTTGAACTCCATTTGAATTTTGTAAAACACCACACCAAATAAAATTGAAATTCATGTCAGAGAGAAGAATTTCTTAGTGAGGCAATAACTCAAACACCTTAGTGTCAAAAAGAAAATAAAAAAAAATAAAAATTAAAAGAACTGTACAAAGCAAAAACAAAGAAAATGCTTAATCTAAACTACCATTCACTTAATCATTGTCAATCTTTTCCAATCCCCGGCAACGGCGCCAAAAACTTGATACGTAAAAAATTAGATTTCACGTAATTACCGGCAAGTATACCGGGTCGCATCAAGTAATAAAACTCACTTAGAGTGAGGTCGATCCCACGGAGATTGGTAGATTAAGCAACTTTAGTTAAATGGTAGATTTAGTCAAGCAAGCATGGTTTTGATTTCATGAGATTTGTGATTTTTGAACATAATTGCAAGAATTTAAATGGCAAAGAATTTAAAGAACTAGAAGAGAGAAAGAAGATGAGAGTAAACAAATGCAACTTAAAATGCAAGAAACTTAAATGAC
>NC_029780.3:54774399-54776882 GCF_000817695.3 Arachis duranensis | reverse complement strand
CAATTTCTCTCAACATAACCAATTGCCACTCTCGTGATCTAATTGTTCATGAGAAGAGATGAATCTCAATTTCTAATCCAAGCCACACAACTCCCATAATCTCAACCAAGGAAGGTTACATCTCACATACCAACCAAGGTGTATTGATTAAGGAAATCATGAAAGGATGAACTCTAAACTGAATTATGTGGCTCATTCCTCAAATTCACCACACAATTCATATAGATTAACCCCTCTCTCGATGGTGATTGAATCTTTGAAGAACAAGAGTTTCCTCTTTGGATTAACCACTTGAATTGAGAAGGAAAAGAGGAGTTCATCAATTCAATCCAATAAACAGAGCTCCTCCCCCTAATGAAAGTGGGGTTTAGTGAATCATAGCTCTAAATTCAACAACAAAATGCAAAAGTAAACATGAGAATTGAGTAGAGAAGAATGAAGAAGATGAAGAAGAAAACTGAAATTCAAAGTTGCAAGCAAAACAAAATAGCAAACCGGTGAGAAAATGTCTAAGTGTCCAAAAAGAGTCTAAAAACAAATCAAAGGCAAAAAGTAAAAATCCCAGTCCTCTAAGTATCAAACTTTTCTCTATTTATACTACTCCTAAAACTTCTTCAGAGATCTTCAATTTGGGCTAGCAATGTGGGCTTTCTCATTGTTGAATTCTTGGCTCAATGGAAGAAGTTGCTGGCCTTTGTGAGGAACAGAGGAAGCAGAGCAAGTTGTCATCAATTCTAGCCCATTGAGGGGCGTTGTTGGCAATAACTCCAGGCATAATGCACGTTGGCAGCGTGCAAGTGGCTTTCCTGGAAGTGAGCTTTGGGACTTGGGCGTTGTTGGCCCAAGTTGTTGCTAACAACTTGCTCTTCTTCTTCTTGACTCTTCTCTCATGCCTAATGTTGCCCAGAATTTGAGTATCAATCCTCTGCTTTAATATGGATTATCATACATCATTGGAAAGATCTTGATGTCTACTTTCCAATGCCACTGGAATCACCTCATTTGGACCTTCCTAGCTCAAGTTATGCTCCATTGAAGAGGGCAAGGTCAGGCTGCCTTGGTTGGGCGTTTTTGCCAAACACTTCACCAATAACGCCCATGACAACGCCTCTAGCCCAGATTTCTTGGCCTGGGCGTTGTTGCCCAAGTTGCCAAGGAACACGCCAGGCCATTTTAGCCTTGGCAACGTGTTCGACCCCATTCCTTGGCCCATTCATGCTTCCTTGAATGTCAACCTCATTTTCTTGTTTTTGGGGCCTAAAGATGACTCTGATTCGAGCTTCCATTTCATGCTCCACTATAGATTATTATATATGGTTGGAAAGCTCTACATGTCAGCTTTCCAACGCAACTGGAAGCACTCAATTTGGATCTCTGTAGCTCAAGTTATGCTTGTTTGAAGGAGACATGGTCAGGCTGCCAAAATCGCACACGTTTTTGGTGAAAACGCCCTTGTTTCCAGCGTTGGTAACGCCAGCTTTTGAAGCTTCAAAATGAATGACAACCCCATACTATGATATATGGTTGGAAAGCTCTGGATGTCTACTTTCACATGCCGTTGGAATCACCTCATTTGGAGTTTTTTAGCTCACGATATACTCCATTGAAGGAGGTAAGGTCAGGCTGCCTTGTTGGAGTTGTTGTGGATAATGCCCCTATATTCCAAGTTGACAACGCCAGCTTCCTTTTCTTGGACATCCTCCATGCTTGGGCGTTGTTACCAACACTGTAGCTCTCCCTGGAGTTGGCAACGTGCTCGACTACTCTTCAAGGCTCCATTCTTGTTGCTTGGCGTTGCCTTGAATAACGCCTATGGTTCCTGGCGTTGGCAACGCCAGCTCCTCTTCCTCCAGGGCCAAGCCTTACTTGTGTGGCGTTGCCTAGGGACACGCCTATGGTTCCTGGTGTTGGCAACGCCCTCGACACTCTCCTTGGCTCAGCTCTTTGCTTGCCTGCGTTGCCATCAAACACTCACTCCTTTCTCCAAGTTGGCAACGCCCAAGTGTGCTCTCCAGGGCTGCCTTGGCGTTGCCTTCAACAACTCACCTTTTCTCCAAGTTGGCAACGCCAACATTTGCTCTCCAGGGCTGCCTTGGTGTTGCCTTCAACAACTCACCCTTTTCTCCAAGTTGGCAACGTGCAAGTCCTCTGCCTCCTTGCCAAGCTTGATGTATTCTCAAGGCTTCTTGCTCCAATTCTTGCTCCATGACCTTCTTGCTTCATTACCTATCATTAACCAAAGAATTTGCTTCAAAGTTTTGCCATTCTATGCAACAATTTTCAAGAGATTCATTCATGCTAATTCATTTGTCAACTCCTTGAATTCTTTGCACAAATATGGCCAAATTCCACCTAGTTCTTGGTTCATGAATGCATGGAGAGAAAACTCACACAAATGCTTGTTTATTTCAAAGAAAGTGAATGAAATTAAGCTAAAACTACTTAAACTAACTAGCTAATATAGAAAATATGCAAACGCATCA
>NC_029780.3:54770740-54773893 GCF_000817695.3 Arachis duranensis | reverse complement strand
ATTCACAAAACTCAAGTTGGTAGTCATAATGCCACAGCAGCATATTGCAATTTAGAAATCAACTATGCCCATTCATATCTCACATGTATACAGAGAAGGTAATAAGACAATCATGCAATTTAAAGTGCTGGAAACAAATGAGAGAAAGAAAGAACTTTACAACCTTGTAATTTATCTTCTCTATTGTTGTCCTTTTCCTCCTTTTCTTTCCCTTCCCACACCAAACTTAGAATGATTGCTTGTCCTCAAGCAACAATTAGAACCGTGGCTATGGGGCTAAGATAGATCATGAATGTCTTACACAATGAAACATTAGTAGCACATGTGTTTCAAGTAAGCAAAATTAAAGATAACAATTAAGGCACAAGAGACAGAGACATTTTGATTGCAAACTTAAGAAGGTGAGCACAATACATTGCATAAAAGATAAGTGGCACACCAAACTTAGTGTGACACTTTCACTTGGAATTAATGCAAGTATCCATTAAAGATTGGAAACAAATTTTGTTGCATAGCAACACCAAACTTAGAATGCAATCATATGTCAATTTATTTGAATTAAAACTAAGCAAATGAAACTGTTGTATGTTAAATATAATCACCAAGCTAAGAATCTGTCATGAATAAGGATCTCTTGGTAATGTATTAACAAAAACAGTTAATAAGCAAACTAAATGAAAGCATTTAAAGATAGAAAAATAACTAAAGCAAGTAGAATGCAAAAGTGTCAAATCAAAAGAGAAAACTAAAACTGCAGAGGCATTATGATTATGCAGACAGGTTGTGTTGCTTGAATAAATTGCATAGAAAATAAATGGCACACCAAACTTAGAATCTTGGTGTGTCACTTTCATTTTTTATTTGATGCAATCATCCAAAAAGATTGGAAACAATTTGTTGCAAGGCAACACCAAACTTAGAATGTAACCATATGCCAATTTATTGAATTTAAATAAAACAAAGAACGAAAACAAAGCAGAGAAGAGAAATTATACCTATGGTTGACATATTGTTCACTTTCTTCCTCTTCTTCCAGTTTGTTAACAGGAATGACCTTAAGGAGAAAGGAGATTCAGCTAGTGTCCCCTGTCTTGGCCTCTCCTCAGCAAGCTTTCTTTTGTTAATGGCTTGATTGAGCTTGCTTGCTGGATTAGGGGGAGGATTGCTTGTGGTTGACCCTTTTTTCTTCATGAATATTGTCCTTGGTAGCTTGGTCACAATCCTCTTCTTGGTGCTTTTGTTAATTGCCTTCACTTTCTTGAATCCAAGTCTTGGTGGTTGTGTGATTATTGGAGTCTTCTTTTCATCAAGAGTTCCGTGCAATAATGGTTCAATGAGCTCTTCCTCTATGTACTTCTCTGCTTCACTTGAGTGTGACTTCTCTTGAATGTCTTCCTCTTTTACACTCAACATTTGCTTTAATAGCTCTTTAATGGAAGAGGTTTGTTGTTCTTCCCAAGATTTCTTCATCTCCTCTTCATATTTTTCGATCACCGATTCAAGCGAAGTTTGTGAGGGTTGTGAATGTTCATGTTCCTTTATCACCTCAAGTTCAATTTCATTCTCAACCACCTCATTCTTCATTGAAAGTTCACTTGATGCAGTAGCCTCCTTATCTTGCTCTTCCACTTTATCCTTCAGAAATTTGTCTTCATCCTCACTGTTGGATGGTTCTAAGTTCCTCCTTGTTTGCTCTGAGAACTCATTCATCTTCTTGAATACGATTTCTGTCCAGGATTGGGGTTGTGTGTATCTTTCCACGAGTTTTCTATGTATTTAGATTCTAATAATTCTCTAGACCATTGAAGTTGATCCTCAACTACTAGCTCCAAAGATGAAGGTTTAGAGTAATTTTGTGGATATGGATGTGTTGTAGTGAAGTCATTTTGGGGAGTATGGAAAGAGTTTTGTGATTTGTGAAATGAATTTTGTGAATTTTGAAATGAATTTTCTGTATAGTGAAATGAATTTTGTGGTTGATGAATTGAATTGTATGAATTTTGGAAGGAAATTTGTGTTGAGGCAAACTCAAATGGTGAAGAATTTTGATATGAAAAATTTGGAGGTGAGGTTGGACAATTAAGAGGTGATGGCTCTTGATAGATGGGATAAGAAACATTGAATTCTCCTTGGTTTTGTCCTTCCCAATCACAATTTGGATAGTTGTCCCATTCATAGGAGTATGAATCATTTTGAGACATTGAGAAGTATCCCATTTGGTTTGATTGCTCACGATCCATCATTTCAATAATCAAGAGATGATGTCTCTTGATGAATAGCATTTGGAGAATTAAAATTCCCTTCCCAGTCATAGTTTGTGTCAATGTCATAACAGCATAGTTCACTTTGTGGCTCTGGGAGGAAATTCATTTCACTTGATTGTTCACACTCTTGTTGATATGCCCAAACAACATGAGGGTAATAACATAAATCATTTTGTGGTTCTGGACAACATCTCATGTGATTAGCTTGATCAATTTGTGGCTCTGGAGCAAATCTCCATGGATTGGAGTGCTCAGAATTTGTATTTTCTTGGTGATATTCCCAGCCACCATTAGAGATTGGTGGTGGTGGGTGATATCCCAGAAAGTTTGTTTGATCAAAAGATGAGATAAACTCCATTTAAGTTTTGTAAAACACAATCACCAAAGCAATTGAAATGCATGTCTTAGATGAGGATTTCTTAGTGAGGCAATAACACAAACACCTTAGTGTCAAAAAGAAAACAAAAAAATTAAAAGAACCATACAAAGCAAAAACAAAGAAAATTCTTAATCTAAACTACCATTTACTTAATCATTGTCAATCTTTTCCAATCCCCGGCAACGGCGCCAAAAACTTGATACGTTTCATGTCAGAGAGAAGAATTTCTTAGTGAGGCAATAACTCAGACACCTTAGTGTCAAAAAGAAAATAAAAAAAATAAAAATTAAAAGAACTGTACAAAGCAAAAACAAAGAAAATGCTTAATCTAAACTACCATTCACTTAATCATTGTCAATCTTTTCCAATCCCCGACAACGGCGCCAAAAACTTGATACGTAAAAAATTAGATTTCACGTAATTACCGGCAAGTATACCGGGTCGCATCAAGTAATAAAACTCACTAAGAGTGAGGTCGATCCCACGGAGATTGGTAGATTAAGCAATTTT
>NC_029780.3:54727421-54770604 GCF_000817695.3 Arachis duranensis | reverse complement strand
CAATTTCTCTCAACATAACCAATTGCCACTCTCGTGATCTAATTGTTCATGAGAAGAGATGAATCTCAATTTCTAATCCAAGCCACACAACTCCCATAATCTCAACCAAGGAAGGTTACATCTCACATACCAACCAAGGTGTATTGATTAAGGAAATCATGAAAGGATGAACTCTAAACTGAATTATGTGGCTCATTCCTCAAATTCACCACACAATTCATATAGATTAACCCCTCTCTCGATGGTGATTGAATCTTTGAAGAACAAGAGTTTCCTCTTTGGATTAACCACTTGAATTGAGAAGGAAAAGAGGAGTTCATCAATTCAATCCAATAAACAGAGCTCCTCCCCCTAATGAAAGTGGGGTTTAGTGAATCATAGCTCTAAATTCAACAACAAAATGCAAAAGTAAACATGAGAATTGAGTAGAGAAGAATGAAGAAGATGAAGAAGAAAACTGAAATTCAAAGTTGCAAGCAAAACAAAATAGCAAACCGGTGAGAAAATGTCTAAGTGTCCAAAAAGAGTCTAAAAACAAATCAAAGGCAAAAAGTAAAAATCCCAGTCCTCTAAGTATCAAACTTTTCTCTATTTATACTACTCCTAAAACTTCTTCAGAGATCTTCAATTTGGGCTAGCAATGTGGGCTTTCTCATTGTTGAATTCTTGGCTCAATGGAAGAAGTTGCTGGCCTTTGTGAGGAACAGAGGAAGCAGAGCAAGTTGTCATCAATTCTAGCCCATTGAGGGGCGTTGTTGGCAATAACTCCAGGCATAATGCACGTTGGCAGCGTGCAAGTGGCTTTCCTGGAAGTGAGCTTTGGGACTTGGGCGTTGTTGGCCCAAGTTGTTGCTAACAACTTGCTCTTCTTCTTCTTGACTCTTCTCTCATGCCTAATGTTGCCCAGAATTTGAGTATCAATCCTCTGCTTTAATATGGATTATCATACATCATTGGAAAGATCTTGATGTCTACTTTCCAATGCCACTGGAATCACCTCATTTGGACCTTCCTAGCTCAAGTTATGCTCCATTGAAGAGGGCAAGGTCAGGCTGCCTTGGTTGGGCGTTTTTGCCAAACACTTCACCAATAACGCCCATGACAACGCCTCTAGCCCAGATTTCTTGGCCTGGGCGTTGTTGCCCAAGTTGCCAAGGAACACGCCAGGCCATTTTAGCCTTGGCAACGTGTTCGACCCCATTCCTTGGCCCATTCATGCTTCCTTGAATGTCAACCTCATTTTCTTGTTTTTGGGGCCTAAAGATGACTCTGATTCGAGCTTCCATTTCATGCTCCACTATAGATTATTATATATGGTTGGAAAGCTCTACATGTCAGCTTTCCAACGCAACTGGAAGCACTCAATTTGGATCTCTGTAGCTCAAGTTATGTTTGTTTGAAGGAGACATGGTCAGGCTGCCAAAATCGCACACGTTTTTGGTGAAAACGCCCTTGTTTCCAGCGTTGGTAACGCCAGCTTTTGAAGCTTCAAAATGAATGACAACCCCATACTATGATATATGGTTGGAAAGCTCTGGATGTCTACTTTCACATGCCGTTGGAATCACCTCATTTGGAGTTTTGTAGCTCACGATATACTCCATTGAAGGAGGTAAGGTCAGGCTGCCTTGTTGGAGTTGTTGTGGATAATGCCCCTATATTCCAAGTTGACAATGCCAGCTTCCTTTTCTTGGACATCCTCCATGCTTGGGCGTTGTTACCAACACTGTAGCTCTCCCTGGAGTTGGCAACGTGCTCGACTACTCTTCAAGGCTCCATTCTTGTTGCTTGGCGTTGCCTTGAATAACGCCTATGGTTCCTGGCGTTGGCAACGCCAGCTCCTCTTCCTCCAGGGCCAAGCCTTGCTTGTGTGGCGTTGCCTAGGGACACGCCTATGGTTCCTGGCGTTGGCAACGCCCTCGACACTCTCCTTGGCTCAGCTCTTTGCTTGCCTGCGTTGCCATCAAACACTCACTCCTTTCTCCAAGTTGGCAACGCCCAAGTGTGCTCTCCAGGGCTGCCTTGGCGTTGCCTTCAACAACTCACCTTTTCTCCAAGTTGGCAACGCCAACATTTGCTCTCCAGGGCTGCCTTGGTGTTGCCTTCAACAACTCACCCTTTTCTCCAAGTTGGCAACGTGCAAGTCCTCTGCCTCCTTGCCAAGCTTGATGTATTCTCAAGGCTTCTTGCTCCAATTCTTGCTCCATGACCTTCTTGCTTCATTACCTATCATTAACCAAAGAATTTGCTTCAAAGTTTTGCCATTCTATGCAACAATTTTCAAGAGATTCATTCATGCTAATTCATTTGTCAACTCCTTGAATTCTTTGCACAAATATGGCCAAATTCCACCTAGTTCTTGGTTCATGAATGCATGGAGAGAAAACTCACACAAATGCTTGTTTATTTCAAAGAAAGTGAATGAAATTAAGCTAAAACTACTTAAACTAACTAGCTAATATAGAAAATATGCAAACGCATCAACCATTCATCGAGGCTCTCCAACAGATGCCTTCATATATCAAGTGCATGATGGAGCTGTTGACCAAGAAGAATTCACTGAAAGGGGACAAACAATAGTGATGAATAAAGAGTGCAGCACCCTCATTCAAAAGTATTTGCCAACAAAAAAGAAGGACCCAGGGAGTTTTCACATCCCTTGTGCTATAGGAGAAACAATGATTGATAAGGGGCTTTGTGACCTGGGAGCAAGCATCAACTTAATCCCTTTATCCCTCATGAAGAAGCTACAAATTAATGAGCTAACACCCACAGATGTGATCCTTCAACTGGCTGACAAAACTCAAAAACAGGCATTAGGAGTGGTCGAAAACGTGCTTGTAAAGGTTGGGAATTACTTCCTTCCCATAGACTTTGTTGTCCTTGAAATGGAAGAAAGCCATCTTCATCCAATTATCCTGGGGAGACCATTCTTAGCCACAGCCATAGCCCTTATAGATGTTGATTAAGGGGTGTTAATATTAAGGATACACGATGAACAACTCACCTTTCACGTCTTCAGACCCTAACAAGGATCAGAGCAAGAAGACAAGGAACTAAGGGATGATCACAATAAGACACCCTTGGAAGAAACAAGCAGGGAATCACAAACAAGACACCTTGGTACCTTTTTGGTTGAAAACCACAGTAGTCAAATGATACAACAACTAAGGACAACCTAAGAGGAGCTGAACCTACATGAGCTATATGAGACCAGCAACGAGATTTCCCTCAGAAAAGAAGCCACGAGGAGTAAAGCATCACCAGAGGAAGGAAGGAAAAAGATGCCAAGAGCGTGGAGGAACAAAAAGATCCCTACGAAGAACTTCTCTCCAGGAGATGAAGTGATATCTATTCATCACCCACTAATCCTGCATCACCTCCCTACCATTGCATCTCAGCTACCTCAGGTATATACCATCAGTAGAATCCTCGCCTTAGAACATGTGGAGATTCTCAAGGAAGGTAATGGAGACAAATTTATTGTGAGAGGGGAAGACTTGAGGCATAACCAACCACCCTGACAAAGGCCAGCCGTCAAGCTAATGACGTTAAAGAAGCGCTTCATGGGAGGCAACCCAACCTAAGGTAGTTTTCTTTCCATGGCTGTTTCAATAAAAGATATAGGTAGATTTCTCTATATTGTGAGGAGCTAAGTTTGGTGTTACATACCAAAAGAATTCAAGGGTGAATGTGTAACTCTAAGTTTGGTGTTCCACCGTAATTTTCATTTTTGAGCACAATGCACCCCTGGTATCCTAGGTCACTAGCCCCAAACAATCAGAGGAACTACTTGACAATTGTTTAAGTTCAGTCATAGTTATGTCCTGAATAAACATATTTGATCCTCTCTGCATGTATTCATTTTGCTGCATGAAAAAGTAAGTAAGGGACTAAGTTTGGTGTTCCCACACCAACTCAATTCCAAGAAAATTACAAGCATAAATGCATGCTAACAATTTCTCAAAGTGCTTGGGAACATGCAACTTCCAAGAAAATGTTTTACAGGAAGTCAATCAACCACTTGGAGGATAAAACACACCATTATCCAAAGAAAACAAAGGGGAGATGCAAAGGCTATGGATGATGATGACAAAAGCAGAAATGAGCATACACCAAGAGGTTGTGTTATTCCTCAACCATTCACGCCTTGAAAGGCTCTAATTGGAAGCATGAACGTACCCTTGCTAAACTAGTTTATTGTCATTATGAAGTCTGTCCGTGCACTGTCTTTAATGCTCAATAAGTTTTACTAGCTAGTTCCTTGTTTCCACTCCATCTTGCTTAATTGTATGCTTGTCCCTTGATTTAAATAAAACAGAATGTTATGAAAAACAAGAGTGGAGTCCATGTCATAGAATAAAGTTCCAATGTTTATGGTGGTCATTGATTAGCTAAGTTGGTTCATAGGTACAAGGACAACTATGTGTCTTGAACTATATGCTTGAAATGCATCCTATGAAACTAGCTGAATAACAAGATCCCAATAAGAAAAAAAAAAGATAGAATATAAAAAAGAGAGAAAGAAAAGAACAAGAAATAAGGCTAGGCACCAACGGTTTGAATCTTAGGGCATGTGTCTGTGGTGTTTTTGTGTAAAGGATCTGCTTGGATGAATAAGTTCTTAGGAGTACTTCACTACTTGGTAACAAAGCATTTAGTAACACAAAGAGGTGCTGGAGACCAAGGTCTCAAGGAAGAAAATAACAAACCATATGCCTGTGGTGTGTATGTATGGAGGAGAGACTTGAGGGAGTAGGTCCTTAGGGGTGTTTCAACACCTAGCACCTTGAACCAACTAGTTCGGGAGTGCTGGCTGAAAGCTTATCATAAAGAATTGCCTCAACACAGAGCACTTAGCCTAAGAAAGCAATAAGCTCAAAAAAAAAGGGGATCAGTAAATAAGGGTCTCATAGAATGCAACCAAGTAAGTGTTCAAAGGCATGTTAAGGGCCTAGAAACCAGCAAGGGTAGGAACCTAAGTTGCTATGCATGAACCCCCATGAACCAAGGATTTGACTTTTATAAATAAGGACTTGTTTATCTTGTATATTCATTCATTATTCTTATGCTTTAGCACTTGCTTAGGGACAAGCAAGATTTAAGTTTGGTGTTGTGATGCCAGGGCATCTTGACCAGTTTCACTAGCCTTTTCTTTACATATTTTAGGTAGTTTTATGCATTTTCTTAGGTAATAAGCAAGTTTTTGGATGAATATATAGTTACATCTTGATTCAAGCAAACATTATGAACTTTACATGATTTCATGAGAATAATACATGATTTAGATGATTCAGGATCTCATAATCTAGAACAAGAGCTTTGATGCACTTTGTTTGTTTGATTTCAGGCCAAATGAAGCAGAGAAGAGCCACGTTAATAGCTACGTTAGTACCACTAATGAGGTCATTAACGTGGAAAGGGAGCAAGCTTGCAGCGTTAGTGGCAAAGTTAACACCACTAACGTCTTCGAAGGCCAACTTAACCCATGTTAGTTGCGATGTTAGTTACACTAACGTAGGGACTAATGTGGAAGAAAGAAGAAGCTCCAACGTTAGTGGTAAAGTTAACACCACTAACGTTGCAAAGGCCATAAACATCCACGTTAAGAGTCACGTTAATGCCACTAACGTGAGCGTTAACGTGGAGCAAAAGGGATTGCAAACGTTAGTGTTCCGAGAGTGACCTGAAACTGTAGGTCGATCTCGGATGAGATCTTCCGTGTTGGTCGGAACGGTTGTATCTGATTTGTTGGACTTGATGGTGGTGCTGATTCCTTCATCCCCGGAGGGTGGTGGGTACCTGCAAAGGACTCCGATGCTTAAGTTAGCAAGTGTATTAAGCAGATATTGAGTAGAATCAGAGTATGAGTTATACCTGGGTGCTCCAGTGTATTTATAATGGTGTAAAGAGACCTTCCTTAGATAAGATAAGTTAGTTATCTTACATTATCTTTATCTTCAAATGAGGCCATCTTATCTTTAAGGGAATTGATCGGGGTAAAACTTGTCTCTCAACAAATTCCCATTCGGCAAGTGTACCGAAGTTGTCGTCAAGTAAAAACTCACAATAAAGTAAGGTCGAATCCCACAGGGATTGATTGATCAAGCAACTTTAATTAGAGGAATGATCTAGTTGAGCGAATCCATGAGTAGAGTTGATAATTGCAAAAATTAAAATGGCAGGAAAGTAAATGACTGAAAGTAAATAGTAGAATTGTAAATGGGAATGGGGGAATTGCTCATAAAAGTAAATTGCAGAAAATAAAGAGAATGGGTAAGATCAGAAATGGGGAGTTCATTGGGCTTAGGAGATGTTGCATTCTCCGGATCAATTTCATTTTCATCTCTTCCTCAATCAATGCACTCATTGATCTCCTTGGCAATCTTAAGTGATTGAATCACAATTTCTTGCAATTCAATCTCTCAAATCTTGATCAATAGCCAATTCCTTGGTTAATTGCTCATGAGAAGAGTTGAAGTGTGGTCACTGATTATACCACATGCACTTCCCAAATCAAATGCTTAGAGGGTTATAGCCACATACCCATCCACACTCAATTTGGTCCAGCATGAGAAAGCATTTCTAGCTAATCTCTTTATTCCTCTTTCAAGGATCCGAAGAGATCCATGTTTGAATAGCTTCGTTTCCAAGATAACTATCCAATTGGATGAAGATCGAAAGCTTTCAAGTAAAATCAAAAGGAAAGATAGAAGAAGAATAAGAAAATTAGTATTGATCCATCAAATTACAACAGAGCTCCCTAACCCAATGAAAGGGGTTTAGTTGTTCATAACTCTAGAAACAATGAAAGGGGTTTAGTTGTTCATAGCTCTAGAAATCAAAATCAAAGATGGAGAATACATGATAAAGCTAGAAGTGCCCAGAAAGTAAATACAAAGAGTAATTCCCTTTTTTTAGCTCCTCTCCCCTAAAAGCTCTCTCTATTTCAAAACTACTCCTATATATACTACTCTTCTCAGCTTCTAGTTAGCTCTTCAAGTCTTGGGCCTCTGGATCTTTGTGCTTGAAGCAGTTCCTTTCTTCAATTGGGCTTGGCTTACTTGCAGAGAGAAAGTGTGAAGTGGGCAGAGACTTTAGCTCAAGACGTTAGGGGTGTTTAACATTTAGTGAAAATACAAGTTCGAGAACGTTAGTGACACTTAACATTGTCACTAACGTTGCCATGCACCCCTTTGCCTCACGTTAAAGCCCACGTTAACTGGGTTAACGTGGCTTTTAACTTTGCCTTGCTAGCCCTCGAGAATGTTAGTGACATTCAACATTGTCACTAAAGTTCAAGTGTGCCCCTTCTTGCTTCACGTTAAAGCTCACGTTAACTAGGTTAACGTGGCTTCTAACGTGGCTTTTGCCAACCTTCGAGAACGTTAGTGACGCTCAACATTGTCACTAACATTCAAGTGTGCCCCTAGGTCTCACGTTAGAGTCCACGTTAACTAGGTTAACATGGCTTCTAACGTGGCCATTCTTAGCCATCCCAACGTTAGTGACAATGTTGAGTGTCACTAACGTTGGCTCATTCTTCATTCTTCATCGTTAGCTTCGACGTTAACCAAGTTAATGTGGAGGTTAACGTGGCTCTTGGGGGTTGTGTGGTTGCTCCAACATTAGTGACAATGTTGAGTGTCACTAACATTGTCGACAACTCTCCATCTCTTACGTTAGCTCCCACGTTAACCAGGTTAACGTGGGAGTTAACGTGGCTTTTTGCACCTTAGGCCAACGTTAGTGACAATGTTGATTGTCACTAACGTTGGCTTCTCTTCCCCCTTTAACGTTAGAGGCCACGTTAACTAGGTTAACCTTCTAACGTGGCCATTTGTGAACAATTGCCAACGTTAATGACAATGTTAAGTGTCACTAACGTTGGCTCAACTTCTCTTCTCCACGTTAGAGTTCACGTTAACTTAGTTAACGTGACTCTTTAACGTGGGCATTGATGGCTTTTGAGAGTGTTTTTGGCAATCACTTTTCTCCTTAACTTTGCAAGTTACCTCCCATTCCTTGCTTCCTTTCGTCCTGAAATCAAGCAATAGAGTGCATCAAAGTTCTAGTCCAAGTCATGGGTAATGCAATATACAATTTTGTCATTAAAATCATGCAAAATCCTCATGAAATAATGTAAAATGTACAATGTATGCTTGAATCAAGGTCTGAGTGAATATCTGCCCAAAACTAACTTATTTCCTAAGAAAATGCATGAAATTACCTAAAAGAGTAAAGAAAAGGTCAGTGAAACTGGCCAAAATGCCCTGGCATCAGGAATCGCCTTTATCTCTATAGGCTTGGGCTGCCCTTGGATTCGGGTCGTGTTCCTCTGTTTGGGCCCTTTAGTGGGCTTTTCTGGTAGTTTGGCCGAGCTCTTTGAGAAGAGGTCGGATTGTCCTGATCTGAAGAAGTCGGTCTCTTTGTCGGTAGAACATCCCAGGTCGGACAGCTCGACCCAGGGTATGAACAGTGCCCCTGCTCGAGCTCGGTCTTCCTTTTTGAGGTTGAATCTTTAGTTTTAGGACTTCGATCCTTCTTGGGTGAGACCAAACTCGAGAATTTCGTCGATTTTATCTTTGTAGAGTTCCTTTTTGAATGCAGAACGTTTCTGTTCCGTTTCCTCTGAAAGTGCGCACTTTTGCATTAGTGTCATGGCCTTGGGAATGCGCGAGGCTTTTTAATGCCCTCATTAATTGGTTTTTGATGCTCCATTTCTTTTGGCTTTTATTTTGAATTTCACTTCTCAAGGAACGTTTTTCTTTTTCTCTTGCTTTTTCCTGTGAGTTTTTGTTGGGTCGTTAGCCTTGTAGATTTTCCTGAATCTTTGTTCCCTGATTGACTCCAAAGGATGCCCTGGGCCTTCTTGGTGTGGGTCCTGGGTTTTTTTTTTGCTGTTTGTGCCGTGTTTGGACTGTGCTGGCTGAGTTGTTTTGATTTTGTCCGAGATGTTTTTATTAATCCACTCTCCTTTTCTTGTTTGTTGGACTAGTTGGCTATGTCTTCTCGCAAAAATATTGTAGAGACGTCTTCTAAGGTTCCTGAGGGTATGTCCGATTTGGCTGGACTCCCTTGTTTTGATGTCTGTTTCTGTGGTCAATACTGAATTCTGTGTGGAGCTTAGGAAACATCACCGTCTCTATAAGAGTATGGATCAGGAGAAGAATTATGTGCTGGTGGCACCTGACTTCGAGGAGAGGGATGGGTTCCCTGTCCTGACCCAGGGGGAGCGCCTTTTCTTTTATACTTATGACTATTTCTTCAGCCAGTTGGACATCACATTTCCCTTTACCTCGTTTGAGACTGATTTGTTGTGGTCGTGTACTGTAGCTCCATCCTAGCTTCATCCAAACTCTTGGGGCTTTATTAAGATTTTTCAACTTCTTTGTCACGAACTGAATGTTATCCCTTCTCAAACTCTTTTCCTTTATTTGTTTGTTTTAACTAAGCCCGGAATTTCTTGACAAAAAGAAAGCCTCGTGGGTTTCTTTTAGATCTGCACAAGGACATAAGGTTTTTACCATGTATGACGAGTCTTTTAGGGACTTCAAGAATTATTTTTTCAAGGTTCGAGCTGTTGAGGGAGCTCGTCCCTTTTTTCTAGAAGCGAATGAGGAGCCATCCTTCCCTTTACATTGGCAGCAGAATGTAGTAGTATCTCGTTATACGTGGGAGATGCTTGATGAGCTCGAACAAGCTTTTGTGACGGTTTTGGAGTATCTTTGGGCGGAACCTCCTCACTTAGATACCAAAAAATGTTTGGCAGACCCCTCTCTCATCCGTGATATATTGGGTATTACTTGATGTATACTATTTCTTATTTTTTGCTTTTCTCCTTTCTTCCCAGTGTGTAAAACTGTTGTTTTTCATTTTTTAGAGATGGTCAAGAATAATGATGAAATGAAGGCCTTCAAAAAGGCGAGGAAAGCCACTACAGCACAAACCACCTCAGCCTGGGTAGATGGGGAAGGGTCCTCTCAGGTCCCATTAAAGCCGTCTGTGCCGAGTTCTCCTAGCCCGAGGAGAATGATCCCTACTCCTCAGGTTCGTTTAGTGGATCCCCCACAATCTTCTATTGCTGGCGTGGTTTCTTCTTCGGCCGTTCCTCATCCTAAAAATCCTCGAACCGTTGAACCTTTCAATCTGGATGCCCCGGATTTTGACCCCATTGGCTTTGTCCTAGCAGATCGCCCCTTATGGTGCCCTTTCTATGGATGATATTTCTCTGCTTCATCACTTAGATTTTATAACTCGAAGCAGTGTTAAGATGGCTCATATAGGAGCTGCTTTGTATCAGACTGCTCAAGATCTTCCTCTGCATGCTACCAAAGCCTTTGTGGAGGAAGCTAAGCAAGAGTTCAATTGGATGAAGGGTCTGAAGAAGGAGCTTGAAGCAAAGGTGACTAAATTGAAGAAGGAGCTGGAAGGGGAGAAGGCCAGCTCTCTTGCCTTGGTAGCCTCTGTGCGGTTGGCTGAGGATGTGGCATTAAAGCACAAAGATAGCTATGTCATGACTTACCGAGAATCGATGCGTCTCAGAGGGGAGTTAGAGTCGGTCCGAGTTGATTATTCTGAGCTCAAGGGTCACCTTGTGGGCAGCGTAACTGCTGCTTATGAGAACCTGAAGGAGCAGGTTCGGGTTATTACCCAAGAGGCCAACCTTGCTTTATTTAGTTTGGATAATGTTGTGAAGGATGGTAAGATCATCCCCGATGATCCTGATGATGACGACATTGACCCTCCCTCTGAGTCTGTTGCCAAAGCTTCTGTTGTGTTCGCTTCTGCAGCTCCTATTCATCCCGAATTAGATCCTGATTGCCAGATTTTGAATCAGGACGACGGGACAGTGGACGCAGTGCCTCTCCAGACTCACCCTCCTTCACCCTGTATTGATGCTGCCGAGAAGCTTTTGAGTGTTTAATTGTTTTCTGTAATTACTTGTGTAGATAGCCCGGTTTGTGGGCTTTTGAACTCTTTATTTTGCTGACTTTCAACACATTTTTAGTTGCTGGTTTAGCAACTTTATTTTGATAAACAAAGTAGTTTCCAGGCTTTGTGGGCTGAACTTGGTGGCCTCTGAAGCTGGCTATTATTATAACTTCGTGTTTTTATATCATGTCTGTCTGCACTTGTATTGGTATCTTCGTAGGCTTTAGGAGTGTTTGGAACTCTGTCTGACATGATCGCTTTGATTCCTTTCCTGATGCTGTTTTCAACAATTTATTTTGTTTGAACTTTGTTCAGGTCTTCATTAGGAATTATAATGCTGAGGTTGCCGACTTCTTCATGTCAGTTTTTGTCCGAAGAGTTGTTAGTCACCCTCTTTTAGGGGTTACTTTTGTAGAGTTATGTTTCGGGCTGGCTTTGTATCGTCGGGCCACGTCAAGTTACTTTGTAATCCTCTTTCTTGGACCTGGTTCAGGTTTCTTTCAGGGATTACCTTTGTAGCCTTATATTTTGGGCCGACTTTGTCATGTCGGGTCCTGTCGAGTTACTTGGTAATCCTCTTTCTTGGACCTTGTTCAGGGATTATCTTCGTAGCTTTACGTTTTGGGCCGACTTCGTCATGTCGGGCCCGGTCGAGTTACTTGGTAATCCTCTTTCTTGGACCTTGTTCAGGTCTCTTTCAGGGATTACCTTTGTAACTTTATATTTTGAGCCGACTTTGTCACGTCGGACCCTGTCGAGTTACTTGGTAATCCTCTTTCTTGGACCTTGTTCAGGTCTCTTTCAGGGATTACCTTCGTAACTTTATATTTTGGGCCAACTTTGTCACGTCGGGCCCTGTCGAGTTACTTGGTAATCCTCTTTCTTGGACCTTGTTCAGGTCTCTTTCAGGGATTACCTTCGTAACTTTATCGTGAGAGTCCTACTTCAACATGCCGGACTCTTCTAAGTTATAGTAATCCTCTTTTATAAGGCTGGCCAGACCTCTTTCCAGGGATTTACTTATAACTTTGGTTGTTGTGGCTGGTCTGACTTTTTTATGCCGGCCAGTCTTTCAAGTTATTTTATAGTAATCCATTTTATTAGGACCTCGTCAGGTCCTTTCTATGGATCACTTTCTATAACTTCTTGCATTATTCTGCTTTCATCTTTGCTGATTTTGTAGAGTTTGGGTTTTAACCCTCGTTTGGTCGACCTTTTAATGAATTTGGTTTTCATCTTTGATCTATATCGCGATCGCGCAGTGAATTTGATTTTCACTTTCCGTCGATCTGTAGCTTTATAATTGGACGTTGAATGTTTCAGAATAATGCGGCTTGAGCGTTTGTAGAAAATCTGAACAGATTTTATTAAAAGAAAAGGCAAATATATACATGTGGGGGTTAATTTCCTAAGTCCGGTGATTTGTAGGTCTTGGCTTGGTGCCTCGTTAAAAAACCTTTTCAGGAAAAACAGTGTGCCTTGTCCAAGGTCCTTTATCATCCCTAGCTATAGTACCTTCTTAGGTTGCAGGCGTGCCATGACCTAGGAAGCTCTCGCCTGTCGAGTTCGGAAAGCCTGTAGTAGCCCTTTCCCAGCACTTCTATGACTCGGTAGGGTCCTTTCCAGTTTGCTGCTAGCTTTCCTTCTCTAGGTCGAGTTGTTCCGATGTTGTTTCGGATTAGGATGTGATGCATGAAAACTTGTCTCTCAACAAATTTCCCTTCGGCAAGTATACCGAATTGTCGTCAAGTAAAAACTCACAATAGAGTGAGGTCGAATCCCACAGGGATTGATTGGTCAAGCAACTTTAGTTGGAAGAGTATGCTAGTTGAGCTAAATAGAGTACAGTTTGAGAATTGCAGAAAATTAAATGACGGAAAAGTAAATAGCAGAAATTAAAGTGCAGAATCTTAAATGGGGATATGGGGTAATGAGCAGAAAAATAGATGACAGAAAATAAAGAGAATGGGTAAGATCAGAAATGGGGGATTCATTGGGCTCAGGGGATGTTGTATTCTCCGGATCAAGTTCATTTTCATCTCTTCCTCAATCAATGCATCTATTGATCTCCTTGGCAATCTTAGGTGATTAGATTCTAATTCCTTGGTAATCCAATCTCTCTAAGCTTGAACAATTGCCCAATTCCTTGATTTAATTGCTCATGGGAAGAGATGAAGTATGGTCACTGATTATACCACATGTATTTCAAAATCAAAGTGTTGGGAGGATTACATGTCACTATATCCGCCCAGACCCCAATTTGGTCCAACATGAGAAAGCATTTCTAGCATGATCTCTGATGAGCGGATATTTTATACGCTTTTTGGGGTAATTTCATGTAGATTTTAGTATGTTTTAGTTAGTTTTTAGTATAATTTTATTAGTTTTAAGGAAAAAATTCATATTTCTGGACTTTACTATGAGTTTGTGTGTTTTTCAGTAATTTCAGGTATTTTCTGGCTAAAATTGAGGGAGCTGAGCAAAAATCTGATTTAGGCTCAAAAAGGACTGCTGATGTTGTTGGATTCTGACCTCCATGCACTCGGAATGAATTTTTTGGAGCTACAAGAGTCTAATTGGTGCGCTCTCAATTGGGTTGGAAAGTAGACATCCAGGTCTTTCCAGTAATATATAATAGTCCATACTTTGCATGAAGATAGATGATGTAAGCTGGCGTTCAATGCCAGTTCCATGTTGCAGTCTGGAGTTCCGCGCCAGAAACAGGTTGCAAGTTGGAGTTCAACGCCAGAAACAGGTTACAACCTGGTGTTCAACTCCAGAAACAGCCCAGGCACGTGAGAAGCTTAAGTCTTAGCCCCAGCACAGACCAAGTGGGCCCCAGAAGTGGATTTCTGCACTATCTATCTTAGTTTACTCATTTTCTGTAAACCTAGGTTACTAGTTTAGTATTTAAACAACTTTTAGGGACTTATTTTGTATCTCATGACATCTTTCAGTATGAATTTTATACCCTTTGATGGCATGAGTCTCTAAACTCCATTGTTGGGGGTGAGGAGCTCTACAGCGTCTCAATGATTTAATGCAATTATTTCTGCTTTCCATTCAAACATGCTTGTTCCTATCTAAGATGTTCATTCGCGCTTCACTATGAAGAAGGTGATGCTCCGTGACACTCATCACCTTCCTCAATCCATGAACGTGTGCCTAACAACCACCTCCGTTCTACATTAGATTGAATGGGTATCTCTTAGATTCCTTAATTAGAATCTTCATGGCATAAGCTAGAATTGTTGGCGGCATTCATGAGGATCCGGAAAGTCTAAACCTTGTCTGTGGTATTCCGAGTAGGATTCTGGGATTGGATGACTGTGACGAACTTCAAACTTGCGAGTGATAGACGCAAAAGGATCAATGGATCTTATTCCGACATGATCGAGAACCAATAGATGATTAGCCGTGCTATGACAGAGCATTTGGACCATTTTCACTGAGAGGATGGGAAGTAGCCATTGACAACGGTGACACCCTACATACAGCTTGCCATGGAAGGAGCCTTGCATTTATGAAAGTGAGAAAGCATTATGTTGCAAGAATTCAGAGGACAAAGCATCTCTAAAACTCCAACATATTCTCCATTATGCCCTTTCACTTTTTACAATTGAACTTGAAAAACACTGTTGTTGGAATTCTGACTAAGAATAATAAGATAACCATAGCTTGCTTCAAAGCAACAATCTCCGTGGGATTTGACCTTTACTCACTAAGGTATTACTTGGATGACCCAGTGCACTTGTTGGTTAGTTGTGCGAAGCTGTGAGAAATAGTCCATTAATATTGGCATACACAATTTCGTGCACCAAGTTTTTGGCGCCTTTGCCGGGATTGTTTGAGTTTGAACAACTGACGGTGAATCTTGTTGCTTAGATAAGGAAAAATTTATCTTTTTTACTAGAATTGCATCTTTTATTATCCTTTCAAAATTTTTTTTTCTAAATTATTAGTTTTCTTTATTAATTTTTAGTTTTTCTGTGAATTTAGTGTCATGTTTTAAGTTTGGTGTCAATTGCATGCTCTTCTTTGTCTTTCAATTTTTGAATTGCATGTTCTTTATTTTTCCTTGATCTTCAAATTGTTCTTGTCAAATTTTCTTGTTTGATATTTGGTTTTTCCTATTTTGTGTATTTTTCGAGTTTTCCTTGTGCAAGTTCAAAATATTAGTTTTCAAAAAAATTTTATTTTTATTTATTAAAAATACCTCTTTAAAACACGTTACATTTATAGCTCAATTGGCTAGAGCATTGGTCTATGTTCTTGGTAATTGGGTATCTTCTTCTTAAAATCTTTTTCAAAAATAATTTTTCTTTGATTGAATCTTGTGCCAAACTATAAGTTTGATGTTTTCTTGTTAATTTTCTTTAATTTTCAAAAATTTATTTTGGTTTTCTAAAAAATTTTAAGTTTGGTGTTCTTTCTTTTGTTCTTGTTGTTCTTGTGATTCTTCAAGGTGTTCTTGAGTCTTTCTTGTGTTTTTATCTTAAAATTTTTAAGTTTGGTGTTCCTTCGTGTTTTTCCTCCAAAATTTTCGAAAACAAGAAGCATTGATCTAAAAAATTTTAAGTCTTGTGTCTTTTGTGTGTTTTTCTCTTTCATCATAAAATTCAAAATTCAAAAGAATATCTTTTCTAACTATTTTTAAGCCATATTTTCGAATTTTTTTTATAAAAATTCATATTTCAATTTAAAAATTTTTCAAATCTCATCCTTTTAAAATTTTTTTAAAAAATATATCTTTTTCAAAAATATCCTAACCACTTTCTCTCTCCTCACTTTTTCGAAAATCTTCATAAAATATTTTTAAATTTTTTTATTTTTATTTTTACTTTTATTTTTATTTATTTTTATTTTTATTGTCGTCTTTATTTTATCTTATTTTATTATTATTATTTCAAAATTTTTATATAAAATAAAATAAATAAAATAAATTCACATCATCTCCCTTTTTCCATTATGGACCTAAGTGGAAATGAACAGTCCAGAAAGACTCTGGGGTCATATGCTAACCCCACTACTACTTCATATGGGAGTAGTATATGTATACCCTCCATTGGAGTTAGTAGTTTTGAGTTGAATCCTCAGCTCATTATCATCGTGCAGCAAAGTTGCCAGTATTCCGGTGTTTCACAGGAAGAGCCTACAGAGTTTCTGGCACAATTTTTACAAATTACTGACACAGTACGTGATAAGGAAGTAGATCAAGATATCTACAGATTATTACTGTTTCCATTTGCTGTAAAGGACCAAGCTAAGAGGTGGTTAAATAACCAACCTAAGGACAGCATAAAGACATGGAAATAGCTATCAGAAAAATTCCTGAATCACTATTTTCCTCCAAAATGGATGACACAGCTAAGATTGAGCATCCAAGGCTTCAAACAAAGAGATAATGAATCCCTTTATGATGCTTGGGAGAGATACAGAGAGATGCTAAGAAAATGCCCCTCTAAAATGTTCTCAAAGTGGGTGCAGTTAGACATCTTTTATTATGGGCTTACAGAGAAAGCTCAAATTTCTCTAGACCACTCAGCTAGTGGATCTATACACATGAGAAAGACAATTGAAGAAGCTCAAGAGCTCATTAATACAGTTGCCAGAAATTAGCATCTGTACCTAAGCAGTGAACCTTCCATCAACGAAGAGGCTAAAACAGTAACTGCTGAACTCAGTCCTACAGAACAAGTTACTGAATTCGATCAGCAACTAGATTTTCTAACAAAATAGCTAGCCAAATTTAAGGAGATACTACAAGAAACAAGAATGGCTAATATGAATATGGAAGTACAGTTGAAGCAAACAGAACATCAATTATCAAAACAAATAACAGAAGAGTGCCAAGCAGTTCAATTAAGAAGTGGGAAAATATTAAATACCTCACTTCAAGATAACAGGAAGCCAAGAAATGAGCAAACTAACCAAAATTCCTCTGAGGACAGTAAGAGCCCAGAGAGGAATAATTCTGGTGCTCAAACGCCAGAGAATGGGTGGAAAGCTGGCGTTGAACGCCCAAACCATGCTCAGTCCTGGCGTTCAACGCCAGAAACAAGCAAGGAATTGGTGTTGAACGCCCAAAGGAAGCACAGTTTTGGCGTTCAGATGCCAAAAACAGATAAGGAGTTAGCGTCTAACGCCACTCCAGCTTCCACTCTTGGCATTCAAATGCCAGTGGGAGATCAGACACATACAAGTGCTGATAACAACCCTTCTAAAAAGGCTTCTCAACCGACGGCTGTAGGCTATAAACCTGCAACAACTAAGGTTGATGAATACAAAGCCAAAATGCCTTATCCTCAAAAACTCTGTCAAGCGAAATAGGATAAGCAATTTGCTCGCTTTGCAGACTATCTCAGGACTCTTGAAATGAAGATTTCGTTTGTAGAAGTACTTAAGCAAATACCCTCTTATGCTAAGTTCATGAAAGGGATCTTAAGTCATAAGAAGGATTAGAGGGAAACTGAAAAAGTTTACCTCACTGAAGAATGCAGTGCAGTCATTCTGAAAAGCTTACCTGAGAAGCTTAAAGATCCCAGAAGCTTTATAATACCATGCACATTAGAAGGTACTTGTACCAAGCAAGCTCTATGTGATATTGGGGCAAGTATCAACCTAATACCTGCATCTACTATCAAAAAGCTTGGATTGACTGATAAAGTCAAACCAACCCAGATATGTCTCTAACTTGCTGATGGTTCCATTAAACACCCATCAGGCGTGATTGAAGACATGATTGTCAAGGTTGGGCCATTTGCCTTTCCCACTGACTTTGTGGTGCTGGAAATGGAGGAGCACAAGAGTGCAACTCTCATTCTAGGAAGACATTTCCTAGCTACTGGACGAACCCTCATTGACGTCCAAAAAGGAGAAGTAACCCTGAGAGTCAATGAGGACGAGTTTAAGTTAAATATTGTCAAAGCTATGCAGCATCCAGACACCCAAAATGACTGCATGAGCATTGATATTATTGACTCTCTGGTAAAAGAGGTCAATATGACTGAGAGTCTCGAATCAGAGCTAGAGGATATCTTTAAAGATACTCAGCCTGATCTGGAGGAACCAGAGAGAATAATAGTACCTTTGAAAATCCCTTAGGAAGAGGAAAAACCACGTAAACCCGAGTTCAAACCATTACCACCATCCCTGAAATACGCATTTCTGGGAGAAGGTGACACTTTTCCTGTAATCATAAGCTCTACCTTAGAGCCACAGGAAGAGGAAGCACTAATTCAAGTGCTAAGGACATACAAGACAGCTCTTGGGTGGTCCATCAGTGATCTTAAGGGCATTAGCCCAGCCAGATGCATGCACAAGATCCTATTAGAGGATGATGCTAAGCCAGTGGTTCAACCACAGAGGCAACTGAATCCATTCATGAAGGATGTGGTACAGAAGGAGGTCACTAAATTACTAGAGGCTGGGATTATTTATCATATTTCTGATAGCCCCTGGGTAAGCCCTGTCCAAGTCGTCCCTAAGAAGGGTGGCATGACAGTGGTTCATAATGAAAAAAATGAACTGGGTCCTACATGAACAGTTACAGGGTGGCGTATGTGTATTGATTACAGAAGGCTCAATACAGCTACCAGAAAGGATCATTTTCCTTTACCATTCATAGACTAGATGCTAGAAAGACTAGCAGGTCATGAATACAACTGCTTCTTGGATGCATATTCACATTGCAGTAGATCCCCAGGATCAAGAGAAAATAGCATTCACATGCCGATCTGGAGTATTTGCATACAGAAGGATGCCATTTGGTCTGTGCAATGCACCTACAACCTTTCAAAGATGAATGCTCTCTATTTTCTCTGATATGGTAGAAAAATTTCTGGAAGTCTTTCGTGGATGACATTTCAGTGTTTGGAGACTCATTCAGCTCCTGTCTTGACCATCTAGCACTTGTTCTAAAGAGATGCCAAGAGACTAATCTGGTTTTAAACTAGGAGAAATGTCACTTTATGGTGACTGAAGGAATTGTCCTTGGGCACAAAATTTCAAACAAGGGAATAGAGGTGGATCAAGCTAAGGTGGAGATAATTGAAAAATTACCACCAGCTGCCAATGTTAAGGCAATCAGAAGCTTTCTGGGGCATACAGGATTCTATAGGAGGTTTATAAAAGATTTTTCAAAAATTGCCAAACCTCTGAGTAATCTGCTAGCTGCTGACACGCCATTTATCTTTGATAAAGAGTGTCTGCAGGTGTTTGATACTCTGAAAGCTAAGCTGGTCACAGCACCAGTCATCTCTGCACCAGACTGGACATTACCATTTTCACTAATGTGTGATGCCAGTGACCATGCCATTGGTGCAGTGGTGGGACAAAGGCATGACAAGCTTCTGCACGTCATTTACTATGCCAGTCGTGTTTTAAATGACACACAAAAGAACTACACAACCACAGAGAAAGAGTTACTCGCAGTAGTTTACACCATTGACAAGTTTAGATCTTATTTAGTAGGATCAAAAGTGATTGTGTACACTGACCATGCTGCTCTTAAATATCTACTCACAAAGCAGGATTCAAAACCCATACTCATCAGATGGGTGTTGCTTCTGTAAGAGTTTGATAGAAAAGGGATAGAGAACCAAGTAGCAGATCATCTGTCCCGAATAGAACCAGTAGAAGGGGCGTCCCCCCTCTTACTGAAATCTCTGAAAACTTTCCGAATGAGCTACTCTTTGCCATCCAGGAAGTGCCATGGTTTTCAGACATTGCAAACTACAAGGCAGTGAGATTCATACCGAAAGAGTACAGTAGGCAGCAATTAAAGAAATTGATCACAGATGCAAAGTACCATCTCTGGGATGAACCATATCTCTTCAAGAGATGTGCAGACGGAGTAATTCATAGATGTGTGCCTAAATAATAAGCACAGAAGATTTTTTGGCATTGCCATGGATCACAGTATGGAGGATATTTTGGAAGTGAGTGAACAGCCACAAGAGTCCTCCAATGTGGCTTCTACTAGCCTACTCTCTATAAAGATTCCCGAGTGTTTGTACTTAATTATGGCAGTTGCCAAAGATCTGGTAATTTGCCTCACAGTTATTCCATGCCTCAACAAGGGATCTTAGAGATTAAGTTGTTTGATGTATGGGGTATTGACTTCATGGGGCCCACCATCATACTCAAACACTTATATTCTGGTGGCAGTGGATTATGTATCCAAATGGGTGGAAGCTATCGCAACACCCACTAATGACACTAAGATAGTGCTAAAATTCCTCCAGAAACACATCTTCAGCAGATTTGGTACCCCTAGAGTATTAATCAGTTATGGGGGCAATCATTTCTGCAACAAACAACTTTACTCTGCTTTGGTTCGATATGGAATTAGCCACAGGGTAGCCCCTCCATATCATCCACAGACAAATGGGCAAGTTGAAGTCTCTAACAAAGAACTTAAAAGAATCCTAGAACGGACTGTGATTAACCGTAGAAGGGATTAGGCAAGAAGCTTGGATGATGCTCTGTGGGCATACAAAACAGCATTCAAGACACCTATAGAAACTTCTCCATACCAGCTGGTGTATGGAAAAGCCTGTCACTTGCCAGTGGAACTGGAACATAAGGCCTATTGGGCAACCAGATTCCTAAACCTTGATGCCAAGTTAGCTGGAGAAAAACGATTGCTCCAGTTAAATGAGCTAGAGGAATTCAGACTCAATGCTTTCGAAAATGCAAAAATTTACAAAGAGAAAGCAAAAAGATGGCATGATAAGAAACTATCATCCAGAGTCTTTAAGCCAGCGCAGAAAGTTCTACTATTTAATTCTAGGCTCAGATTATTCCTCGGGAAATTGAAATCCCGGTGGAGAGGTCCATATGTGATTACAAGTGTGTCACCATATGGATACGTGGAGCTTCAGGTTAATGATTCTAACAAAAAGTTCATTGTTAATGGATAGAGACTTAAACATTATCTTGAAAGCAATTTTGAGCAAGAATGCTCAAAACTGAGACTTGATTAAAGCTCAGTATTATTCCAGCTAAAGACAATAAAGAAGCGCTTGCTAGGAGGCAACCCAGCCATTTACAAAGCTTATTTGTCAATTAATTGATTTTTACAGGTTTATGTCAATTATCTTCAAGGTAAAATAGCAATTGCTTGAGTTCACAGAGTTACAGAATGATTCAGAGGATAAAACAGCAAAAAGAAGCTCACTGGTGCAAAAAAAAGCAAGTAAGAGCTGTTTTGGGCACTGAACGCCCAAAAGAAGCACCTAATGGGCGTTCAACGCCAGTAAGGATAGCCATCTGGGCGTTAAACGCCAGAAAGAAGCATCTTCTGGGCGTTGAACGCCAGAAAGAAGCACCTTCTGGGCGTTCAACGCCAGATTTATAGCGTCCTGGGCGTTCAGAAAAATGCCCAGTGACGAAGGAGTTTCTGGCGTTCAACGCCAGCTAGAAGCAACAGCTGGGCATTGAACGCCCAGGAGAAGCTGCAAATAGGAGTTAAACGCCCAACACATGCAGCGTTTGGGCGTTTAATGCCAAGATTGTGGGGAGGAGGTAATTTCGTTTTTAATTCACATTTTTCAAAATTTTTATATTCCAATTCATGATTTCTTGCATAAACATGTTACAAACTCTCATCCTTCAATTCCAAAAATTTTAATCCTAATTTCTAAAATCCCTTTTTCAAAAATATCAAATGTATCTTAATTCATAAACACAAATCCTTTTTAAATCCCATCCAACTCCTTTTCAAATTTAAAAAAAAAAAACTCAATTATCTTTTAAAATCTTTTTCAAAATAAAAATTCAGATTTATCTTTTTCAAATATCATTCACAACTTTTTAATTTTAAATTATATCTTTTTCTTATCATATTTATCTTTTATAAATCATATCTTCTATCTTATCTTTCTTCAAAATTTTCGAAAACCCACCCCTCCCTTTAAATCCACATTCGACCTCCCTCCTCTCATCCACCATTCGATACTAGCTCTCCTTCTATCCCTCTTTTTTCCTTTCTTTTGCTTGAGGACAAGCAAACCTCTAAGTTTGGTGTGTTTATCCATGATCACTAAACCATATTCACTAAGATCATGGCTCCTAAAGGAAAACAACCCACTCCAAGAGGCAAGAAAGAGAGTATTCTAAAACCACTTTGGAATCAAGGGAAGTTCTTAACCAAAGAACATTCAGACCATTACTACAAAATAATGGGTCTAAGGTCAGTGATCCCAGAAGTTAGATTCGATCTGAAAGAAAACAAATATCCGGAGATTCAAGAGCAAATTCAAAACAGGAACTGGGAAGTCCTAGCTAATCCTGACACAAAGGTGGGAAGAAACATGGTTTAGGAATTCTACGCTAATCTGTGGCAAACAGACAGGCAGAGAACATCTAGAACTGCCCTCTATGACTATCAGACCTTGGTCAGAGGAAAGATTGTTCACATTCACCTTGACAAAATCAGGGAGATCTTTAAGCTACCTCAGCTGAAAGATGACCCAGACTCCTTTAATAGGAGAATGATGAGAACAAATAAGGGCATGGACAAGATTCTAGAGGATATATGCATCCCTGGAGCCAGGTGGACCACCAGCACCAAGGGCGTCTCAAATCAACTCAAGAGAGAAGATCTCAAACTAGTCGCCAGAGGCTGGCTGGACTTCATTGGGCGTTCTATATTGCCCACTAGCAACCGTTCTGAAGTCACATTTAAAAGAGCAGTGATGATCCACTGCATTATGTTAGGAAGAGAAGTGGAAGTTCATCAATTGATTTCGTGTGAACTTTACATAATTGCAAACAAGAACTCCAAAGATGCCAAATTGGCTTATCCTAGCTTAATATCTATGCTATGTAAAAATGCTGGAGTAAAGATGGGAATAACTGAGTATATCTCAATTGAGCGACCAATCACCAAAACGTCAATGGAAAAATAACAAGTGCAGGATGACCCCATCAAGAGGAGAGCACAGGAATTCCTCCCGGAATTTCCTCAATTTGAGTACTGGGAGCATCTTGAAGCATCGGTTACCAAGTTGCAAGAAGCTGTGGACCAAATAAAGGAATAACAGAATAATCAAAATAGCATGCTTTGCAAACTGCTTGGGGAACAAGAAGAGCAAAGGCGTGACTTGAAGGAACTGTAGCGTCAAAAATTATCTCTTGAAAGATCAAGCACCCCACAAACCAGAGGAACATCCACTTCCCAAAATAAAGGTTGTTGAGTCCTAATCTTAGCTTTACTCTGTGATAGTTGTCTTATAGATTTACCTTAGAAGTTATATAGGAGTAGTAGTAATTAGTATATCTATTTTGATTTTATTTTCAAATAAGCTATAATTTATTTTTCTCATCATCATCAATGGATAGGAGGGCCCAAGAAAATAAATCCAGGCCTAAGCGGCTAAATCAAGCTGTCCCTAACCATGTGCTTGTGGCATTAAGGTCCAAGTGAAAAGCTTGAGACTGAGTGATTAATGTCGTGATCCAAAGCAAAGGAGTGTGCTTAAGAACTCTGGACACCTCTAATTGGGGACTCTAGCAAAGCTAAGTCACAATCTGAAAAGGTTCACCCAGTTATGTGTCTGTGGCATTTATGTATCCGGTGGTAATACTGCAAAACAAAGTGCTTAGGGCCACAAGCAAGACTCCATTTGCTGTTTCTGCCACTCTCTTTGTTGATCCATCCAACTAGAGAGTTGTTTTTCTTGATGATCCATCCTTTGAGCTTGGACATGTAGTTGTTGTTCTTGTCCCTCCATATAGCTACTTGCCATATACTCAATGGCTTCCTTGATGTGATACAGATTTATATTGGTTGGATCAAATTGTCCTTCTTGCTGGTGCCCTGTTTGTTGGGGTTCTTCTTGGTGAGGTTCTTCTAGGTGGGGTTCTTCTTGTGCAGTTCTTTTCCCTATCCGAGGTCTTCTTTGTTGTTGAGCAGGTGTCACATAGTGTATGCGTTGGAATGTGACTAATCTCCCAGGATTTACCCATTGTGGATTGTTGTCTTCAAATACCACTTTGGCTTTCATGCATAGCCTCAGGATGGTGCTGGGGTACCAAAGTCTAGCACCCGGATCATTCTTCTCGGCTGAATCCTGGATTCCTTCAGCTATAATCTCATGCACATTGATGCTTCCACCCTTCACTAGGCAATGTACCATGGTGGCTCGAGCTATATTGACCTCAGAATTATTTGCGGCTGGAAGGATAGACCTCCTCACTAGCTCAAACCATCCCTTGGCTTCTGGGATGAGGTCTCCTCTCCTACTGAACTTCGGCCTCTTGTCCGAGTATCTCTCCTAATCAGATCCAATAACACACATATCACTCACGATTTCTTCAAGTTCATCTTCATCAGGGGCATTACTTATTCTTACTTGATAGCTAAGCTCATCAAAATGTGGTGATTTCAGTTGAAGAGTCCTTGTTATAGTAATGGGGCTGAAGTCCACCTCTGTTCCTCTTACATAACTTTTGAAGGTGGGGACCCTAGTACTATCTTCTCTGACTGCATTTGCATAGAACTCCTTGATGAGGTTTGCATTTATCTTTGTCTTTGGATTGGTGAGCTTTTGCCAACCCCTCTGTGCAATCTTTTCTCAGGGAACATGTAGAAACAGAGAACAACAATTCATTCCACATAATTTTTAGTTTTAGATCTGAATTGGCTCCTCCCCTAGGTTTTTATCACTTGACATTCATAATTAGGATTTTTGGAAGATTTTGCTTTTTAGCTTTTGAGAAGAGGCCACCTCCGGTACTAGTCATTATACTTTGCTATTTACTTTTTACTTATTCTTCCATATCATTATTCTCTCTAGAGTTGACATTGGATTGTTTTCACAAGTTATTAATATAGAATAATATTTTTATTTAATCCCTTTTCATCTTTTATTTATCATGTCTTCCTTTAATTCCTTTTTATATGTCATGAGTTCTATATTCACAATGAGCGAGAAGTTCCCTAACTTGATGGGGAGTTGATTGAAAGGAAACCTTTTGTTGGGATGCTTGAAAGGATAATTATAATTGGGTTCATTGTTGGAATGCCCTCTATTCACAGACACTAATCCTTTTCAATGAGCAGATTGGGACTTGTGAACAGAAACAACATTCCAACGTGTTTAACTCTCCCTTACCTAGTAAGGGGTAACTAAACAGAGCAACCTTCAATTATCTATTAATCTTGAGAGTACTTCAACAAGAATAGGGCTTCCAACTAATCTACTCCCAGTCAAGGCTTTTATTTAGAATTAATTAAATTCTCTATTTTAATTTCCTGTTTATCAACTCAACCATTTCTAAAAACACCTGATTGATAAAATAGCACATCTCTCTGCAACTCGTTGGGAGACGACCTGAGATTCATACTACCAGTATTTTAATTTTAATCTTTGTGACAACCCTTTTTAAATTGATAAGCGGATTTTTGGCTGGTTAAGGACTGTACTTGCAACGTATTTCTATTAATAATTTCTTAACTTACCAGTTTCTGCCACGTCAGGTGGCCCTAGTTGAATAAGAGCACTGCAATCCCTATTCATCTTTATTGTTTGTCCACCTTTCAAATAACTCTTTCTGGCTAATAGCTCCTTTATATACTTTATGTAGGAAGGCATTTGATGGAGGGCTTTAATAAATGGTATATTTACATTAAGAGATGCAAACATGTCGAGGAATCTTGAATACATCCTCCCTGCTACACCACCTTTAAGCCTTTGGGGAAAGGGTGCATATGGGTTAAATGTCTCCTTCTTCTTCAGCTCTTCCTTGAGTGTGGGTTGAGGTGCATGGCTCTTTTCTTCTTGGTTTCCCTTTTGATTGTCTTGGAGGTGTTCTACTTCATTCATACTCCTCTCATCACTTGTGGTGATCATCTTACATTCTTTCCACCTTATTTTCTTTGTTTCTCCTCTTGGGTTCTTCTCAGTGTCACTGGAAAATCCATCAGTGGGATTGGGAATTTGTTGAGATAGATACCCTACTTGTGACTCCAGTCTCTTGATGTTTTCTCCTTGGTTTTTGATATTGGCTCGCACTTCTTCCTTAAACACCTTGTTGTCTTCGACTTCTCTACATAAATCTTCAAGTAGAGTCTCAATTTTTGAAAGACTATCCTCTATTAGTGATGGTGGGTTGTGATTAAATGGTTGAAAAGGGTGGTTAGGTGGTTGTTGATAGGGTCTCTGTGAGGTACGTTGGTGAGTTGCATTGTTGTTGGAGTTGAGGTTGTGGCGTCTCTGGTCTTGACCCTGGTCTTATTGATTTCTCCAACCAAAGTTGGGGTGATTTCTCCATCCAGAGTTGTAGGTTTTGGAGTATGGGTCATGGATTTTTCTAGGTGAGTTTCCAACATAGTTGGCTTGTTTCCAGTCACTTTCTTCTCTTATATTCACTCCTTCTTGAGTTGGTGATGAAGTGATGACTGCTGTAACATGGTTTTCCTCCACCTTCTTCGTGAGATCTGCTAGCTGCTTGGTGATCATCTTATTTTGAGCTAGCAATGCATCCATGTGGTTCAGCTCCATTACTCCTCGAGTGTTACTTCTTTCAGAGGCATAGAAGTAGTCATTCTTAGCCACTGTTTCAATGACATCTATAGCTTCTTCAATGGTTTTCTTCTTGTTTAGAGAGCCCCCTGATGAATGATCTACAGCCTTCTTTGACTCATAGGAAAGACCTTCATAGAAAATGTGAAGTTGCACCCATTCATTGAACATATCTGGTGGGCATCTTCTTGTTAAGTCCTTGAACCTCTCCCATGCCTCATAGAGAGTCTCACCATCTTTTGCCTGAAAGTTTGCACCTCAGCTCTTAGCCTGTTAATTCTTTGAGGAGGATAGAATCTTGCCAAAAATTTGTTCACCACATCTTCCCAATTTGTTAAGCTCTCCTTTGGAAAGGATTCGAGCCACTTGGATGCCTTGTCCCTGAGTGAAAAAGGGAACAACAGCAGCCTATAGACATCCGGGTGGACTCCATTAGACTTCAAAGTGTCACAAATTCTCAGGAAGGTGGTTAGATGTTGATTGGGGTCTTCTTGAGCACTTCCTCCAAATGAGCAGTTATTCTGAACAAGGGTGATGAGCTGGGGTTTTAGTTCAAAGTTGTTGGCATGTATGGTGGGCTTCTGGATGCTACTTCCATAGTTTCCTGGATTTGGATTGATATAGGAGCCTAGAACTCTCCTTTCTTACCCAGCATGATTTGCAGGACCTTCTCTAGCATGGTTGTGAGCGTCTTCTTCATGATTGTTTTCCAAGTTCTCTTCCATGTTGGGTTCAGAGTACTCTTCCTCTTCCTTAGCACCAACAACTCCTTTCCCTCTTGCTTTCCTCCTTAATCTCCAGAGGGTTCTCTCAGGTTCTGAATTGAAGGAAGTTGAGGTTCCCCCTCTAATTCCTGTCATACAACTAACAAAACACGCAGCAAGAGATAAAATGAAGAGGTTATTCTTGTTAGAATGATTGTTAGTGTGAGTGATGCAAATTATCAAACAGTTAGTGGGTTAGTGAGCAAAATTGTAGATAATAACAAAGAAAGAAAGAAAAACAGAGAGGGTATAGAGGATGAGGAAGAAGTTAAACAAAGTGAAGATAAATGACTGAATAAAGTAAACAAACAAAGGAAAAATGCTCAATCTAGTGAGCTTCCAACTTAATCATTGTTGATACAAAATCAATCCCCGGCAACGACGCCATAAACTTGATGCATGAAAACTTGTCTCTCAACAAATTTACCGTTGGCAAGTATACCAAATTGTCGTCAAGTAAAAACTCACAATAGAGTGAGGTCGAATCCCACAGGGATTGATTGGTCAAGCAACTTTAGTTGGAAGAGTATGCTAGTTGAGCTAAACAGAGTACAGTTTGAGAATTGCAGAAAATTAAATGATGGAAAAGTAAATAGCAGAAATTAAAGTGCAGAATCTTAAAGGGGGATATGGGGTAATGAGCAGAAAAATAGATGACAGAAAATAAAGAGAATGGGTAAGATCAGAAATGGGGGATTCATTGGGCTCAGGAGATGTTGTATTCTCCAGATCAAGTTCATTTTCATCTCTTCCTCAATCAATGCATCTATTGATCTCCTTGGCAATCTTAAGTGATTAGATTCAAATTCCTTGCTAATCCAATCTCTCTAAGCTTGAACAATTGCCCAATTCCTTGATTTAATGGCTCTTGGGAAGCGATGAAGTATGGTCACAGATTATACCACATGTATTTCCAAATCAAAGTGTTGGAAGGATTACATGTCACTATATCCACCCAGACCCCAATTTGTCCAACATGAGAAAGCATTTCTAACATGATCTCCTCATCCCTTTTCCAAGGCTCAGAGGAGATCCAATTATGGAGAGTTTCTCTTCCAAGACAACTAACCAATTGAATTAAGATCGAAAGCTTTCTAGTAAATCAAAAGAGAAGAAAGAAGAAGAGAATGAAAACTATAATTGATCCATCAAATTATAACAGAGCTCCCTAACCCAATGAAAGGGGTTTAGTTGTTCATAGCTCTAGAAATGGAAAATGGCAGAAAATGATACATCCAGCTAAAAGTGCAGAAAAGTAAATATACAGAGAGTAGTTCTCCAAAGTGCCAAGCTTCTCTATAGTTCAAAACTACTCCTATATATACTACTCCTCTTGATCTTCTAGTGAGTTCTTCAAGTCTTGGATGTGGGCTTTGGATCTTGAGTTGAAGCAGTTCCAATCTTTAGTGGGCCCAGCTTGCAAAGAGTATGAATTAGGCATGGGCGTTAGTGAAGTTAACGTTAAGTGACATTGTGGGTTCGAGAACGTTAGTGGCAATCACAATTTTCACTAACGTTATAACCCCATATAGCCTACGTTAACTCCAACGTTAGTAGCCCTAACGTGACCACTAATGTTGCCTCGTAAATCTTCGCTAGCGTTATTGGGACTCACCTTTCCCAATAACGTTGGCTTATAACCCTTTGTCCCTACGTTAGAGTTCACGTTAGTGTAACTAACATGGCTCTTAACGTGGTTATGCCTCACCTTCGAGAGCGTTAGTGACACTTACCTTTGTCACTAACGCTCAAAGTGCCCCTACTCTCCACGTTAGAGCTTACGTTAACTAAGTTATCGTGGTCACTAACGTGATAGTAATTCCATCTTCAATGTTAGTGACAAAGGTGAGTGTCACTAACGTTGGCTCATCAATCTCAGCTCTACGTTAACTTTCATATTAGTGGTCTTAATGTGACCACTAATGTGGGCAATGCTACTTGATCCAACGTTAGTGACAAAGGTGATGTCAGTAACGTTGGCATTATTCCTCTCTTCCACGTTAGAGTTCATGTTAACTAAGTTAACGTGACTCTTAACGTGGCTCATTGCCAATTCTTGGAATGTTAGTGGTGTTCACGTTTACCACTAACGTTGGAGTTTTCTTTTGTCTCCGCGTTAACTACCATGTTAACTTAGTTAACGTGGTAATTAACGTGGGCTTATGATGGCTATTGGTGATCACTTTTCTCCTTAACGTTGTAAGCTATTTACCATTCCACATTAGTGGTCACATTGACTAGATTAACGTGAGTACTAACGTGGTTCTTCCTTGCTTCCTTTGTCCTGAAATCAAGCAAATAAAGTGCATCAAAAGCTCTAGCCAAAGTCATGAGATTATGCATCATCAATTTATCATTCAATTCTAGCAAAATCCTCATGAAATCATGTGAAATTCACAATAGTTGCTTGAATCAAGGTGTAAGTGTATTTTCATCCAAAACTTGCCTTATTCACTAAGAAAATGCATGAAACTACCTTAAAACATTAAAGAAAAGGTCAGTGAAACTAGCCTAGATGCCCTGGCATCAGGATGAGGTCGTCCTCTGCAAAGGCCCGCTGTATTACCTTTTGATTGTATCTGGAAGCCATTCGTCATTTCAATGCCTCTTCCCTTATCCGAGCTCTTTCTCGGATTTCCGGAAGTAGGTCGAGCTCCTCCCTTTGAAGTTGGGAGTTGGCTTCTTCGCTGTAGTGGATCACTCTGGGTGATCCTTCTTTGACCTCCACTGGGATCATTGCCTCCATTCCGTAAGCTAATCGGAAAGATGACTCCTTTGTGGTAGAATGTGGAGTTGTCCGATATGCCCATAAGACTTGTGGAAGCTCTTCAGCCCAGGCTCCCTTTGCATCTTATAATCTTCATTTTAACTCGGCTAATATGACTTTGTTGGCAGCTTCAGCTTGTCTATTGGCTTGGGGGTATTCAATAGAGGTGAATTGTTGTTTTATATTCAAGTCGGCCGCTAGCTTTCTGAAGCCTGCATCTGTGAACTGAGTACCATTGTCTGTAGTGATGGAATATGGAACCCCACACCTTGTGACGATGTTTCTATATAGGAATTTTTGACTTCTTTGAGTAGTGGTGTTAGCTAGGGGTTCTGCCTCAATCCATTCGTGAAGTAGTCTATTCCCACTATGAGGAACTTGACTTGTCTCGACCTTGAGGAAAGGGTCCGAGAAGATTGAGTCCCCATTTTGTGAATGGCCAAGGTGAGTTCACGCTGATGAGTTCTTCTGGCGGGGTGATGTAAAAGTTGGCATGTTTCTGACATGATGAACATGTCTTTACAAATTCTATGGCTTCTTTTTGTAGAGTTGGCCAATAAAATCCTGCCCCAAGTATTTTTTTGGTAAGTGCCTGTGCTCCGAGGTGATTGCCACGAATGCCACTGTGTATTTCTTCTAGGACTTCCTTTGTATTGGAAGTCAGTACGTATTTTAGTAGTGGTATTGAAATCCCTCTTTTGTATAGAGTATTATTGATGATAGTGTAGTATTGTGCCTCCCGTTTCAACCTCTTTGCCTCCTTTTCTTCTGTGGGGAGTGCTTCTATTTTGAGGTAGTTTATTATGGGAGTCATCCATCCTTGATCCTGTACTGTTATAGTCATGACTTTTTCTTCTTCTGAGATTGATGAAGTTTGCAGAATTTCTTGGATGAGGCTTCTATTGTTGCCCCCTGGTTTGGTGCTGGCTAGTTTTGAGAGTGCATCAGCTCGGGTATTCTGTTCTCAGGGTATGTGATGGATCTCATATTCTCCCAGTTGTCTGAGCTGTTCTTTGGTTTTGTCCAAGTACTGTTTTATAGTGGGGTCTTTGGCTTGGTAGCTTCCTGCTATTTGTGAAGTAACTACCTGTGAGTCGCTGAAGATGATAAGTTTTTGAGCTCCAACCTCCCTAGCCAACTTCAAACTAGTTTGTAGTGTCTCATATTCCGCTTGATTGTTTGAGGCAGGGAACCCAAATTTGAGGGAGAGTTTGATTTGGGTTCCCTAGTCGCTTTCAATTATCACTCCCGCGCCGCTTCCCGTTTTATTTGAGGAACCATCCACATAGAGATTCCATTCTGTGGGGATTTCCAGTGTGTCCGTGAATTCCGCAATGAAGTCGGCCAGATATTGTGATTTGATGGTCATCCGAGCTTCATATTGAAGATCGAATTCGGATAACTCGACTGCCCATTGCAAGATTCTACCCGCAAAGTCTGTTTTCTGTAAGATTCCTTTTATGGGCTGGTTGGTCCGAACTTTAATGGTGTGGGCTTGAAAGTATGGGCGAAGTCGTCGTGATGTTAGTATGAGAGCATAAGCAAATTTTTCTATTTTCTGATAGTTCAGCTCGGATCCTTGTAATGCTTTGCTGATGAAGTATACAGGCTGTTGCCCGCTGTCGTCTTCTCGGACTAGTGCTGAGGCTACCGCTCGACTTCCTACTGCTAGGTATAATATGAGTGGTTCTCCTTTCTGTAGCCGAGTTAGGATAGGTGGCAGTCCTAGGAACCTTTTGAAATCTTGGAAGGCCTGCTCGCACTTCGTTGTCCATTCAAACTTCTTTCCTTTTCTTAGAGTAGCGTAGAAGGGAAGAGATCTTATTGCCGATTCGGCTAGAAATCTGGACAAGGCTGCTAACCTCCCATTGAGTTGTTGTACCTCTTTGACACAAGTTGGACTCTTCATGTCAAGTATGGCCCGGCACTTATCCGGATTTGCTTCTATTCCTCTCTGTGTGAGCATAAAATCCAGGAATTTTCCAGCTTCTACTGCGAAGGTGCATTTTGTGGGATTGAGTCGCATGCCATGTCGTCTTATAGTGTCGAACACCTGGGTCAGGTCGGACAATAGTAATTCTTCATTTTGTGTCTTTATTAGCATGTCGTCTACGTAGACTTCTAAAAATTTTTCCGACGTGATGCGAAAAGACCTTGTTCATTAATCTCTGATAAGTAGCTCCTGCGTTTTTAAGACCGAAAGGCATGGCGATGTAGCAGTAGTTTGCTTTTGGGGTTAAGAAGGAAGTTTCTTCTTGGTCAGGTGGATACATTGGGATTTGGTTGTATCCCGAATATGCGTCTATAAACGAGAGGTATTTATATCCAGAGGAGGCATCGACCAGTGCATTGATACTTGGGAGTGGATAAGGATCTTTTGGGCAGGCTTTGTTGAGGTCAGTGTAGTCGGTGCACATTAGCCACTTCCCGTTTGATTTTTTCAACAAGACGACGTTAGCAAGCCACAGTGGGTATTTGACTTCTCTTATGAAACCTTCCTCCAGTAGAGCTTGTACCTACTCTTCCACAGCTTGAGAGCGTTCTGGTCCCAACTTTCTACGCCTCTGTTGTACTGGCCGAGATCTTGGGTAGACTGCTAGCTTGTGGCACATTAGCTTCGGATATATGCCTGGCATGTCTGCGGCCTTCCACGCAAAGAGGTCGACGTTATCTCGTATAAATTGTATGAGTGTTTCTTTTATGGCTCCTTTTAGAAGTGTGGCGATATTGGTCGTTTGGTCCGGGGTATCCCCAATCTGGATTTTCTCTATTCCACCTTTAGGTTGTGGGCGGAGTTCTTCCCGCCTCTGAACTCCACGGAGCTCGATTGTGTGGACTTCTTTCCTCCGCTTTTGAGGTCTAGACTTTCATTGTAACAGCGGCGTGCCATCTTCTGATCTACTTTTATTGAAGCTATCCCTTCTGGGGTTGGGAATTTCATGCATAGATGTGGAGTTAAAACTATTGCAACGAGCTGATTTAATGTTGTCCGACCTGTTAAGGCGTTATAGGCTGAGCCTACGTCAACCACGATGTAATCTATCTTGAGTGTTCTTGGCTGGTTTCCCTTTCTAAAGGTTGTGTGCAATGAGATGTATCCCAGCAGTTCAACCGGAGCGTCTCCTAGTCCGAACAGGCTGTTTGGATATGCTCTGAGTTATTTCTCTTCTAAGCCGAGTTTGTCGAATGCAATTTTAAACAAGATGTCAGCGGAACTCCCTTGGTCTATCAATGTGCGATGGAGGTTTGCATTTGCCAGTATAATAGTGATGACCATGGGATCCTCGTGTTCTAAGATTATACCCGATGCATCTTCTTTGGTGAAGGTAATTGGGGGAATGTCGGGTGCTTCCTCCTTTCCTTTGACATGATATACCTCTTAAAGATATCTTTTGCGAGATGATTTGGAGACTCTTCCTCCCGCAAATCCTCCGTGTATCATGTGAACGTCTTTTTCTGGTGTACGGGGTGACTTCTCGGTTCGTCCGATATCTTCTTCCCTTCTTCTTTTTCTTTGTTCATCTTCCCGGGTGGCCAGAAACCGATCTAGCTTCCCCTCTCTTACTAGTTTTTTGATGACATTTTTTAAGTCAAAACATTCATTGGTGGAATGTCCACGGATTCGATGGTATTCACAATATTCAGCTCGATTTCCTCCTCCTTTTTTGCCTTTGAGTGGTCGAGCTGGGGGTATTCTTTCAGTGTTGCATACTTCTCTGTAGACGTCCACGAGAGACACCCGAAGGGGGTATAATTATGATATTTTTTATTTTTTCTCCATGTCGATCTTCCTTCTTTTTGGATTCTTTGTCTTTATTCCGGGAGGTGAGTCCAGATTTCAAGGTCTCTCCTAGTCGAGAGCTTTCCTCCATGTTGATATATTTTTCTACTCGTTCTTGTACTTCGTTTAGAGATGTGGAGTGCTTTTTTGATATAGATTGCCTAAAAGGTCCCTCTCGCAACCCGTTGATGAGGCCCATGATGGCAGCCTCTGTTGGCAGGTTCAGTATGTCTAGTCATGTTTTGTTGAATCTTTCCATGTAATTGCAGAGAATTTCCCATTCTCCTTGCATGATTCCTAATAGACTTAGAGCGTGCTTAGCCTTATCTTTTTGGATGGAAAATCTGGCCGAAAACTTCTTAGCTAAGTCATCGAAACTTGAGATAGACCTAGGAGGTAGATTGTCGAACCATCGAATTACCGTCTTTGTTAAAGTAGTAGGAAAGGCTTTGCAACGAACTGCATTTGAGGCGTCAGTAAGGTGCATTCTACTTCTGAAGTTACTGAGGTGATGGCCGGGATCCGTAGTTCCGTCGTATAGTGTCATATCTGGAGCTTTAAATTCTTTAGGGATTTTGGTCTTCATAATCTCCCTGGTGAATGGATCTTGTTCCTTGTGGGAGCTGTCCTCGTGAGGAGATCAGTTGGCTTTGGTCTTGAGATCGGCTTCGAGTTTTAGGAATTTGTCCTCCAATTCCTGGCGTCGCCTAATTTCCTTCTGTAAGTCTTTCTCAGTTTCTCGTTGACGTAGAGCGTCTTTCTCAAGTTGTTTTAGAAGGTCTTGAAGTATCTCCATTGCTCCCAAGTTTGAATTCTTTTTGTTGTTAAGCTGAGGAGTATTCTCTAGGGTAATGTCTGCATTTTTATGCGGTGTTCAATCCTCTAGGTCTGAATTATGATCGTTGTCATGGTTGTCCGCCATGGTGATGGGATGACTTCCAGGTTCCCCGGCAATGGCGCCAATGTTCCGAGGGTTACCTGAAACTGTAGGTCGATCTCGGATGAGATCTTTCGTGCTGGTTGGAACGGTTGTATCCAATTTGTTGGACTTGATGGTGGTGCTGATTCCTTCATCCCCGGAGGGTGGGGGGTACCTGCAAAGGACTCCGATGCTTAAGTTAGCAAGGGTATTAAGCAGGTATTCAGTAGAATCAGAGTATGAGTTATACCTGGGTGCTCCAGTGTATTTATAATGGTGTAGAGAGACCTTCCTTAGATAAGATAAGTTAGTTATCTTATCTTATCTTTATCTTCGAGTGAGGCCATCTTATCTTTTAGGGAACCGTCTTTATCTCTATAGGCTTGGGCTGCCCTTGGATTCGGGTCGTGTTCCTCTGTTTGGGCCCTTTATTGGGCTTTTCTGGTAGTTTGGCCGAGCTCTTTGAGAAGAGGTCGGATTGTCCTGACCTGAAGAGGTCGGTCGCTTTGTCGGTAGAACATCCCGGGTTGGACAGCTCGACCCAGGGTATGAACAGTTAGTAACTCTAGCTTTGTCACTAACGTTGGATAAGGCCAAGTTTATCCACGTTAGTAGCCACATTAATGCCACTAACATAGGAGGTAAATTGGAGCAAGAAGTATAAAGAGCCAATGTTAGTGGCACTAACTTTGTCACTAACGTTGGAGATGGCCAGTATGCCCACGTTAGTGGCCACGTTAATACCATTAATGTGAGCATTAACGTAGAAGGGAAGGAGTCTTGTAATGTTAGTGACAAAGTTGGTGTCATAAACGTCTTCGTGTCATGGCATGCCCATGTTAATGGCCACATTAGTACCACTAACGTGGACCATTAACGTGGGCAAAAACAAGATTACAGCGTTATTGGCAAAGTTAGCACCAATAACGCTATCGAAGGATACGAATGGCTATGTTAGTGATCACGTTAGTGCCACTAACATTTGACTTAACATAGCTCAAATGGGTTGGGACGTTAGTGACAAAGTAAGTGTCACTAACGTCTTCGAACCAGGATTTATACTTATGTTAACACCACTAACGCCTTGACTAAACGTGAACCATGCCTGACTCAACTTCTCTCTACAAGCAAAGCCAGGCCCACAGAAGACTGTAACTGCTTCAACTAAAGATCAAAGGCCCAGATCCAAGACTTGCAGAGCTAATAAAAGCTCAGAGGAGTAGTATATATAGGAGTAGTTTTGAACTGAAAGGGGATTAGGATCTGGAGGATCCAAAAATTGAAAACACTCTGTATATTTACTTTCTCTGCAATTTAGTTTACTTTACAATGCATTCTTCATTTTTGCTTTCCATTTCCAGAGCTTTGAATAACTAAACCCCTTTTCATTGGGTTACAGAGCTCTGTTGTAATTTGATGGATCAATTGTAGTTTTCATTCTTTTTCTTCTTTCTTTTCTCTTGATTTTACTAGAAAGCTTTCGATCTTCATCCAATTGGGTAGTTATCTTGGAAAAGAGGCTATTCATAATTGGATATCCTCAGAACCCTGGAAGAGGAATGAGGAGATCATGCTAGAAATGCTTTCTCATGCTGGACCGGATTGGGGTTTAGATGGATATAGTGACATATAATCCTACTAACACTTTGATTCGGAAATGCATGTGGTATAATCAGTGACCATACTTCATCTCTTTCCATGAGCAATTAAATCAAGGAATTGGGCAATTGTTCAAGCTTGGAGAGATTGGATTGCCAAGGAATTGGGATCCAATTACTTAAGATTGCCAAGGAGATCAATGAATGCATTGGTTGAGAAAGAGATGAAAATGAACTTGATCCGGAGAATGTAACATCTCCAAAGCCCAATGAACTTCCCATTTTAGATCTTACCCATTCTCTTTAATTTCTGCTATTTACTTTGATGTTCATCTCCCTAAATTCCCATTTAAGATTCTACAATTTACTCTTCTGTAATTTATATTCTGCCATTTATTTTCAGCAGTTACATTCCCTGTCATTTATCTTTCCCACCATTTAATTTTCTGCAATTCTCAACTCAACTTTACTTAGCTCAACTAGAACACTCCTCTAATTAAAGTTGCTCGACCAATCAATCCCTGTGGGATTTGACCTCACTCTATTGTGAGTTTTTACTTGACGACAATTCGGTGTACTTGCTGAGGGAAATTTATAGCGATACAAGTTTTCATGCATCAGGCGTGCCACGCCCTACTCTGGCGTGCCACGCCCATGGTGATCCTTCATGGGCTCTTTTTGGGGTTGATAACTAGCGTGCCACGCCCTACTCTGGAGTGCCACCCCCATAGAAGTTCTTCCACTTTGCTCCTTGGAATTGATAGCTGGCGTGCCACGCCCAATAGCTGGCATGCCACGCCAAGTCAAATTATTGGCGTTTGCACCAAGCGCATGCCCAGTACACACGCCCAGCTCCCTTCTCTTGCTTCCTTCCTCATTTGTTGCTATTTTCACCTAAAATTCAACAAGACTCATTTCGAAGCAATGTCCCGTAAAATTCATCATTTGGTTTATGTAATTGCATTAATAGAATGAGAATTTACTAATTCTATGGTCCTTTTAGATAAGAGAAAGGGGTAGATGATGTAAGTCATCAAGCATCTCCTTCATATTCGGTCTCAACTTCTGCAGTGATGGCCTTGTACTCTTCCCTTAGGTTTATTTCCGTGTTACTAGGAAGAGTGTTCGGAGGAGTCTCAGGGATTCTCTTGCTCAGCTGACCAACTTGTACCATCAAATTTTTTATGGAGGACCTAGTTTCTATTATGAAACTATGAGTGGTCTTAGAGAGTTCAGAGACTATGGTTGATAAGTCAGACAGGCTCTGCTTAGAATTCTCCATATGTTACTGAGAAGATGATAATGGTTTAGTACTATTAAACCTATTCTAGTTTCTTCCACCTTGAATGTTATTGAAGCCTTACTGAGCCTTCTGTTTATCCTTCCATGAGAAGTTAGGATGATTCTTCCATGAGAAGTTAGGATGATTCTTCCATGAGGAGTTGTAGGTGTTTCCATAGGGTTCTCCCACTTAATTCACCTCTTCCATTGTGGGTTGATCTAGATCATATGCATCTCCTTCATAGAAGGTGTCTTGAGTGTTGCCAACTGCAGCTTGCATTCCAGTCAAATGCTGAGTGATCATATTAACTTGTTGGGTTAAGATCTTATTTTGAGCTAATATGGCATTCAGATAGACCATCATAGAAGATACCTAGTATAGTCCATTTTGAGAGCATGTCAGGAGGACATCTCCAGATCAGTTGCTTGTATCCTTTCTAAGCCTCGTAAAGGGATTCACCCTCTTTTTGTATGATGGTTTGAATTTCCACCCTGAGCTTGCTCATCTTCTGAGGTGGAAAGAACTTGGCCAAGAAAGCACTGACCAATTTTTTCCAAGAGTCTAGGCTTTCCTTAGTGTTCTTACCCTGGACCGAGCTATAAGGTCCGGGTTGGTTGACGTCAAAACAACCGACTTCTTGTATAGATTGGTCATCACCGATCTCTTCGTAAAGAGCTCGGACAAACTCACCATTAAGGCCCAAACACGCCCAAAGTTGAGGATTACAGCCCCACCAAAGTCACCCACAAAAGATAAAGATAAGATAACAAACTTATCTCAAGGAAGGTCACTCCACACTACTATAAATACACTAGAGCACCCAGGTATAACTCATACTATGATTCTACACAAAAAACCTACCTAAAGCCCGTGCTAACTTAAGCATCAGAGTCTCTTGCAGGTAAAACCACCCTCTGGTGACCAAGGATCAACAGCACCTCAAGATTCAGCAAGTCGGACCCAACAGCTCCGATCACACCAAAAGATCTAGTCTAAGATCGACCTTCAATTTTAGGTAACCTTCGAAAAATTGGTGTCGTTGTCGGAGAACCTGGAAGTCATCCCATCACCATGGCAAACAACCCTGCCAACGACCTTAACTCTGGATTAGAAGAAGGAATGCCACTCAAGAACACGCATGCCACACCAACCTCCCCTAAGGACATGCACCAACACAAGGGAGACAAACAACCTCAAAACGCAGAAATCTTTGATGTCATCCATGACCAACAAGATCGCCTCAAACAGCTCGAACAAGAGGCCGAACACCAGCGAGAGGCCGAGAGAAACCTCCAGAGAGGAACAAGACGGCGTCGAGAGTTGGAGGAAAGCTCCTAAAGCTTGAAGCCGACCTTAAAACTAAGACCACTCAATCCAGTAGCGAAGATAGCCCCCACGAGGACCAAGGTCCATTCACAAAAGAGATCATGAAAGCTAAAGTCACAAAAGACTTTAAAGCCCCCGACATGACCCCATACGACGGAACGTCTGATCTGAGTCATCATCTCAGTAATTACAGAAGTCGGATGTATCTCACAGATTCCTCAGACGCAATCCATTACAAAGCCTTCCCAACCACCTTGACCAAGACGGCAATAAAGTGGTTCAATAGCTTGCCGCCAAGGTCGATAACAAGCTTTGATGACCTCGCCAAGAAATTCTTAGCTAGATTCTCTATCCAGAAAGACAAAGCCAAACACGCTTCAAGCCTATTAGGGATTAAGCAAGGAGATCGGTAAAGCCTACATAGTTACATGGAAAGATTCAATAGAGTGTGCTTGGAGATACAAAATCTTCCAACAGAAGCAGCCATCTTGGGTCTCATTAATGGTCTACGAGATGGACCCTTTAGGCACTCCATATCCAAAAATCATCTAACATCTCTCAACAAGGTTCAAGAACGGGCAAAAAAATACATTAACTTGGAGGAGAACTCCCGATTAGGAGAACCCTTAAAGACCGGATTCTCCTACCCACCTCGAGACAATGATAAAGAGTCTAGGAAGAAAGAAGACCAACCCGCTGAGAAACCTAGAAAGTACCACAACTACACCCCCTTTTCGGGTGTCTCTTGTGGACGTTTACCGGGAGATATTCAACACTGAGAAGATCCAACCGCCTCGCCCAATTAAACATAAGAGAGAAGGAAGTCGAACAGAGTATTGTGAATACCACCGAATCTACGGGCATTCGACCAATGAGTGATACGACCTAAAGAATGTCATAGATAAGTTGGCACGAGAACGGCAATTAGATCGGTTCTTAGCCAATAGAGCGGATGAACCAAAAAAGAGAATAAGGGATGAAGAGGTCGGCCGAGCGGAACATCCCCCTCTCACCCCTGAGAGACATGTTCACATGATAAACAGAGGATTCATAGGAGGAGGGATCTCTAAGCCATCTTGCAAAAGACATCTCAAAAAGGTATATCATGTTGGAGAAGGGGACAGGTCACCCGACCTCCCCGCTATTACCTTCACTCAAGAAGACGCCACAGGCATCATCCCGGGGCATGATGACCCCGTGGTCATTACCATCATACTGGCCAACGCCAATCTCCACCGAACGTTGGTAGACCAAGGAAGCTCCACATATATTCTATCTAAATCCGCCTTCAACGAGCTCGGCCTACAAGAGAAAGAGCTCAGAGCTTATCCAAATAGCTTGTTTGGACTCGGAGACGCCCCAATCCAACCACTTGGGTACATCCAATTGCACACAACATTTGGAAATGGAACAAGTCTAGAACGCTGAGCATAGATTACATCGTAGTCGATGTGAACTCCGCATTTAACACCCATATAGGTCGGACAACGTTAAATCAGCTCGCTGCAGTGGTCTCCACTCCACACCTATGTATGAAGTTCCCAACTACAAAAGGAATCGCTACCATAAAGGGGGACGAAAAACTCGTGCGACGCTGTTACAATGAAACTCTGAACCTTAAAGGCGTCCCCAGAGGAAATAAAAACAATACTATAGAACTCGAGGGAATCCAAGCTCGCGAGGAACTCCGCCCTTGATGAGGAAAAAATGTTTCCACACAAACCAACCGGCAAGTATATCGGGTCACATCACGTAGTAAAACTCACGTGAGTGAGTTCGATCCCACGAGGATTGATGGATCAAGCAACTTTAGTGAGGTGATTAGTCTAGTCAAGCTAATAGTGGTGAATTGAGTGGAACTGAACTAACAGAATGTAAATTGCAATAAATTTAAAGTGCAAAATGTAAATTGCATCAAATGCAAAGGGCTTGGAATGAGGTTAATCTGAGCGGAAATTCACTTCCAGGAGAGTGTAGCGTTCATTTAGAGAACGGAGCATTCAGGCACCCACGCGTATGCGTGCTATACGCTTGTGCATCCCTGGTGTTTTGGGTCATCGACGCGTACGCGTCACACACGCGTATGCGTCCCTTGCAGCGTTCGCTTTGAGAACGTAGCGTTCGCGAAACAAACGCTTCTTCCATGCGTACGGGTCACCTATGCGTATGTGTGGATTGCAAAATGTCACATCGACACTGCGCCTTCATCCACGCATTTGCGTGTGATGAGCGGATAATTTATACGCTTTTTGGCATAGTTTTTATGTAGTTTTTCGCATGATCTAGTTACTTTTAGGGATGTTTTCATTAGTTTTTATGCTAAATTCACATTTCTCTATGATTTTGTGTGTTTTTCTGTGATTTCAGGTATTTTCTGGCTGAAATTGAGGGACCTGAGCAAAACTCTGATAGGAGGCTGACAAAGGACTGCTGATGCTGTTGGAATCTGACCTCCCTACACTCGAAATGGATTTTCTTGAGCTACAAAACTCCAAACGGCGCGCTCTTAACGGCGTTGAAAAGTAGACATCCATACTTTATTCGTGATTAGATGACGTTAATTGGCGCTCAACGCCAATTCCATGGTGCATTCTGGAGTCAAACGCCAGAAACACGTCACGAACCAGAGTTGAACGCCCAAAACACGTTACAACTTGGCGTTCAACTCCAAGAGAAGCCTCAGCTCGTGGATAGATCAGGCTCAGCCCAAGCACACACCAAGTGGGCCCCAGAAGTGGATTTATGCGTCAATTACTTACCTCTGTAAACCCTAATAGCTAGTTTAAGTATAAATAGAACTTTTTACCTTTGTATTATTAATCCTGGATCCTGAATTGTATGTTTTGATCCTGTGATCACGTTTGGGGGCTGGCCATTTGGCCATGCCTGGACCTTCATCACTTATGTATTTTCAACGGTGGAGTTTCTACACATCATAGATTAAGGGTGTGGAGCTCTGTTGTACCTCAAGTTTCAATGCAATTACTACTATTTTCTATTCAATTCCGCTTGTTCTTATTCTAAGATATTCATTGTACTTCAACATGATGAATGTGATGATCCGTGACACTCATCATCATTCTCACCTATGAACGCGTGACTGACAACCACTTCCGTTCTACCTTAGACCGGGCGCATATCTCTTGGATTCCTTAATCAGAATCTTCGTGGTATAAGCTAGAATTGATGGCGGCATTCATGGGAATCTGGAAAGTCTAACCTTGTATGTGGTATTCCGAGTAGGATTCCGGGATTGAATGACTGTGATGATCTTCAAACTCCTGAAGGCTGGGCGTTAGTGACAGACGCAAAAGAATCACAGGATTCTATTCCAACCTGATTGAGAACCGACAGATGATTAGCCGTGCTGTGACAGAGCATTTGGACCATTTTCACTGAGAGGATGGGATGTAGCTATTGACAACGGTGATGCCCTACATACAGCTTTCCATGGAAAGTAGTTAGAAGGATTGGATGAAAGCAGTAGGAAAACAGATATTCAACAGGGAAAAGCATCTCCATACGCTTATCTGAAATTCCCACCGTTAATTTACATAAGTATTTCTATCCTATTTTATTTATCTTTTAATTATCTAATCCAATCACATTTGAATCAGCCTAACTGAGATCTACAAGATGACCATAGATTGCTTCATACCAACAATCTCCATTGGATCGACCCTTACTCACGTAAGGTAATACTTGGACGACCCAGTGCACTTGCTGGTTAGTTGTGCGGAGTTGTGACTAAGTGTAATTCATGTGTGAGAGCTACTAAATTATTGGAGCCATTGTTATTGATGACAATTTTGTGCACCAAGTTTTTGGCACCGTATAAACCCCTCCATTCTCCTTAATTTTCAAACAACACACACCTCTCTTCTCCTTCTTGGCCCAATACACCTCTCCCCCTCTCCTCCATATTTTCTTCTTCTTCTTCTTCTTTTCTTTCTTCTCTTGCTCTAGGGCGAGCAATATTTTAAGTTTGGTATGGTAAAAGCATAAGCTTTTTGTTTTTCCATTACCATTGATGGCACCTAAGGCCGGAGAATCCTCTAGAAAAGGGAAAGGGAAGACAAAAGCTTCCACTTCCGAGTCATGGGAGATGGAAAGATTCATCTCCAAAGCCCATCAAAACCACTTCTATGATGTTGTAGCCAAGAAGAAGGTGATCCCTGAGGTCCCTTTCAAGCTCAAGAAAAATGAGTATCCGGAGATCCGACATAAGATCCAAAGAAGAGGTTGGGAAGTTCTAACCAACCCCATTCAACAAGTCAGAAT
>NC_029780.3:54726390-54727313 GCF_000817695.3 Arachis duranensis | reverse complement strand
TATCTTACAATGGTTCGGGGGAAATACTTAGATTTTAGTTTGGAAAATGTGAGGTTGGCATTCAACTTACCCATGATGCAAGGAGATGCACGCCTCTACCCTAGAAGGGTCAACTTTAATCAAAGGTTGGACCAAGTCCTTATGGACATATGTGTGGAAGGAGCTCAATGGAAAAGAGACTCCAAAGGTAAACCGGTTCAACTAAGAAGACTGGACCTCAAGCGTGTGGCTAGAGGATGGTTGGAGTTCATTCAACGCTCCATCATCCCCACTAGCAACCAATCTGAAGTTACTGTAGATCGGGCCATCATGATTCATAGCATCATGATTGGAGAGGAAGTAGAAGTTCATGAAGTCATCTCCCATGAATTCTATAAAATAGCCGATAAGTCCTCTACTTTGGCAAGGCTAGCTTTTCCTCATCTTATTTGCCATCTATGTTACTCAGTTGGAGTTATCATAGAAGGAGACATCCTCATTGAGGAGGACAAGTCCATCACTAAGAAAAGGATGGAGCAAACAAGAGAGCCCACTCATGGAACCCAAGAGACGCATGAGGAAGATCATCACCAAGAAATCCCGGAGATGCCTCAAGGGATGCACTTTCCTCCCAACAACTATTGGGAACAACTTAACACTTCCTTAGAAGATTTGAGTTACAATGTGGATCAATTAAGGGTGGAACATCAAGAGCACTCCATCATTCTCCATGAAATTAGAGAAGATCAAAGGGTAATGAGGGAGGAGCAACAAAGGCAAGGAAGGGACATAGAAGAGCTTAAGGACATCATTGGCCCTTCAAGAAGAAGATGCCACTAAGGTGGATTCATTCCTTGTTCTTATTTTTTCTGTTTTTTGGTTTTTATGTTATATGTTTATCTATGTTTTGTGTCTCTACTTCATGATCATTAGTAGTTAGTAAC
>NC_029780.3:54704507-54726147 GCF_000817695.3 Arachis duranensis | reverse complement strand
TGTTAAAATTGTTGGCTCTTGAAAGAATGATGAACAAAGAAAAACGTTATTGACAATCTGAAAAATTACGAAATTGATTCTTGAAGCAAGAAAAAGCAGTGAAAAAGCAAAAGCTTGCGAAAAAAATGGAAAAAAAAATTTAGAAAGAAAAAGAAAAAGCAAGCAGAAAAAGCCAATAGCCCTTAAAACCAAAAGGCAAGGGTAAAAAGGATCCAAGGCTTTGAGCATCAATGGATAGGAGGGCCCAAGGAAATAAAATCCAGGCATAAACGGCTAAATCAAGCTGTCCCTAACCATGTGCTTGTGTCATGAAGGTCCAAGTGAAAAGCTTGAGACTGAGTGGTTAAAGTCGTAATCCAAGGAAAAAAGAGTGTGCTTAAGAGCTCTAGACACCTCTAACTGGAGACTCTAGCAAAGCTGAGTCACAATCTGAAAAGGTTCACCCAATTATGTGTCTGTGGCATTTATGTATCCGGTGGTAATACTGGAAAACAAAGTGCTTAGGGCCACGGCCAAGACTCATAAAAGTAGCTGTGTTCAAGAATCAACATAATTAACTAAGAGAATCAATAACACTATCCAAAATTCTAAGTTCCTAGAGAAGCCAATCATTCTAAACTTCAAAGAAAAAAGTGAGATGCCAAAACTGTCAGAAGCAAAAAGCTACAAGTCCCGCTCATCTAATTAGAATTAATATTCATTGATATTTTGGGATTTATAGTATATTCTCTTCTTTTTATCCTATTTGATTTTCAGTTGCTTGGGGACAAGCAACAATTTAGGTTTGGTGTTGTGATGAGCGGATAATTTATACGCCTTATGGCATTGTTTTTAGGTAGTTTTTAGGATGATCTAGTTACTTTTAGGGATGTTTTCATTAGTTTTTATGCTAAATTCACATTTTTGGACTTTACTATGAGTTTGTGTGTTTTTCTGTGATTTCAGGTATTTTCTGGCTGAAATTGAGGGACCTGAGCAAAACTCTGATAGGAGGCTGACAAAGGACTGCTGATGCTGTTGGAATCTGACCACCTTGCATTCGAAATGGATTTTCTAGAGCTACAGAACTCCAAATGGCGCTCTCTCAACGGCGTTGGAAAGTAGACATCCCGAGCTTTCCAGAAATATATAATAGTCCATATTTTATTCGTGATTAGACGACGTAAATTGGCACTCAACGCCAGTTCCATGCTGCATTCTGGAGTCAAACGCCAAAAACACGTCACGAACCAGAGTTGAACGCCCAAAACACGTTACAAATTGGCGTTCAACTCCAAGAGAAGCCTCAAATCATGGATAGATCAAGCTCAGCCCAAGAACACACCAAGTGGGCTCCGGAAGTTGATTTATGCATCAATTACTTACCTCTATAAACCCTAGTAGATAGTTTAAGTATAAATAGAACTTTTTACCTTTGTATTATTAATCCTGGATCCTGAATTGTATTTTTTGATCCTGTGATCATGTTTGGGGGCTGGCCATTCGGCCATGCCTGGACCTTCATCACTTATGTATTTTCAACGGTGGAGTTTCTACACATCATAGATTAAGGGTGTGGAGCTCTGCTGTACCTCAAGTTTCAATGCAATTACTACTATTTTCTATTCAATTGCGCTTGTTCTTATTCTAAGATATTCGTTGCACTTCAACATGATGAATGTGATGATCCGTGACACTCATCATCATTTTCACCTATGAACGCGTGACTGACAACCACTTCTGTTCTACCTTAGACCTGGCGCATATCTCTTGGATTCCTTAATCAGAATCTTCGTGGTATAAGCTAGAATTGATGGCGGCATTCATGGGAATCCAGAAAGTCTAACCTTGTCTGTGCTATTCCGAGTAGGGTTCCAGGATTGAATGACTGTGATGAGCTTCAAACTCTTAAAGGCTGGGCGTTAGTGACAGACGCAAAAGATTCACGGGATTCTATTCCAACCTGATTGAGAACCGACAGATGATTTGCCGTGTTGTGATAGAGCATTTGGACCATTTTCACTGAGAGGATGGGATGTAGCCATTGACAATGGTGATGCCCTACATACAGCTTGCCATGGAAAAGAGTAAGAAGGATTGGATGAAAGTAGTAGGAAAACAGAGATTCAACAGGGACAAGCATCTCCATACGCTTATCTGAAATTCCCACCATTAATTTACATAAGTATTTCTATCCTATTTTATTTATCTTTTAATTATCTAATCCAATCACATTTGAATCAGCCTGACTGAGATCTACAAGATGACCATAGATTGCTTCATACCAACAGTCTCTGTGGGATCGACCCTTACTCACGTAAGGTATTACTTGGACGACCTAGTGCACTTGCTGGTTAGTTGTGCGGAGTTGTGACTAAGTGTAATTCACGTGTGAGAGCTACTAAGTTATTGGAGCCATTGTTAATGATCACAATTTCGTCCACCAGCGTGCTTCTTCACTATTCTCACATCGACACGTACGCATGTCCCTTGGAAATTAATTTCGCTTCCAACCTCACTTTGTTTCATCACGATATTGCTCTGCTCTTGGCAAGAGCGGAGCATTGTGCGTGCTGGTTGCTTCCTTCTTAGATTTGGTCATGGGTCACGCTTTTAAAAGCGTGGCCTAAGGCTCCAAAGTGTGCTCCAACTTCAAATTGTGCCCCAAAGCTCTTTTTTTTCTCCTTTTTAGCTTATTTTGTGCTCCTTTGCTTCTTTTTCTTCTTATTTCCTACAAGATTTATAAAATTAAAAGATTAAGGAAATATTACAGTTAAGCACAAAAGAATGCAATATTTAAGCACTAATCATCAATTTCTTGTATGAAAAAGCATAGAAAAACATGACATGGTGACATGTCATCACGTAACTAAGATTTACAGGATGATCATAGCTTGCTTCAAACCAGCAATCTCCATGGGATCGACCCTTACTCGCATAAGGTTTTATTACTTGGACGACCCATTGCACTTGCTGGTTAGTTGTGCGGAGTTGTGAAAAGTGTTGTCAAAATTCCATGCACCAAGTTTTTGGCACCGTTGCCGGGGATTGTTCGAGTTTGGACAACTGACGGTTCATCTTGATGCTTAGATTAGGTAACCTTCTTTCTTGTTTCAACCTTTATTTTCTTTTCAAAAAGTTTTTTGAAAAAAAATTTAATAAAATCATAAAACTAAAAAAAATTGTGTTTCTTGTTTGAGTATTATGTCAAATTTTAAGTTTGGTGTCAATTGCATGTTTTTTTAATTTTTCTTAGAATTTCAAAAATTCATGCATTGTATTCTTCTTGATCTTCAAGTTGTTCCTGATAATTTTCCTTGTTTGATCGTTAATTTTTCTTGTTTTGTGTCTTTTCTTGTTTTTCTGGTGCATTTCTGAATTGTTACTGTCCCTAGTACAAAAGTTTTTAAGTTTAGTGTCTTGCATGTCTTTCTTTTCTTAAAAATTTTCAAAAATATGTTCTTGATGTTCATCATGATCTTTAAAGTGTTCTTGGTGTTCATCTTGACATTCAAAGTGTTATTGCATGCATTATTTGTTTTGATCTTAAAATTTTATGTTTTGTTTCATTTTGGTTGTTTTTCTCTCTCCTCATTAAAAATTCAAAAGTCAAAAAAAAATCTTTTTCTTTTTCTACTCATAATTTTCGAAATTTTGAGTTGACTTGGATAAAAATTTTTAAAATTTAGTTGTTTCTTGTTAATCAAGTCAAAATTTCAAATTATAAATAAATAAATAAATATCTTTTCAGTAAATAATACAGAGAAATGAAGGTTCAGAAGCTAAAGCAGAGGAATCACATAGAAAAAGAGCTCACTGGCGTTAAAACGCTAGTAAAGAGGCACTTTGGGTGTTAAACGCCAGAATGGCTATCACTCCGGGCATTTAACGCCAGTAAAGGTATCATTCTGGGCGTTAAACGCCATAATGGGCAGCATTCTGGGCGTTTAACGCCCAGGAATGGTACCTGGCTGGGCGTTAAACGCCCAGAATGGCTACCAGATGGGTGTTTAACGCCAAAACAGCAAGGGGAAGGTAATTTCGTTTCCAATTCATTTTTTTTTCGAATTTTTGTGTTTTTATTCATAATTTTAAATGGCTATCTTTTTCATCTCTTTTAAATTTTAAAATCTTATATTTTTTATATCATCTTTTTCTATCTTATCTTTTTCTTTTATTTTTCTTTTAATGTTTTCGAAAATTTTAAAACTAATTTCTCAAAATCATTTTCTTAATTTCTTTCATATTTTCGAAAATCCTTGCTAACAATTAATGTTTTGATTCAAAAATTTCAAGTTTGTTACTTTCTTGTTAAGAAAGGTTCAATCTTTGAATTCTAGAATCATATCTTTTAGTTTCTTGTTAGTCAAGTCATCAACTTTAATTTTAAAAGTCAAATCCTTTTAATTTCTTTTTCAATTCTTTTTCAAAATAAATTTCAATCATATCTTTTTAAAATTTTAATTTCAAAATTTTTTTTCTAACTTCTTATCTTCAAAATTTATTTTCAAATCTTTTCAACTAACTACTTGACTTGTTTGTTTTAATTTTAAAGGAGCTTACTATTTCTTATCTTTTTTCAAAACCACCTAACTATTTCTTTCACTTCTAATTTTCGAAAATCACTAAGCACTTTTTCAAAAAAATGTTAATTAACTAATTGTTTTAGTTTTTATTTTTCTTCTATTTCTTTTTCAATTTTTCGAAACTAACTAAATTAATTAAATAAAAATAAAAAAGAAATTCAAATACTCTCTCTCATCTCTTTTTATTTATTTTATTTAATTGCTAACACTTCTCTTCTACTCATAATTTGAACCCCTCTCTCTTCTCTTCGTTCGAATTACTCATCTCCTCTCTCTTCTCATTCTTCTATTCTTCTATTCTTATACTCACATAAAAGAGTCTCTATAGTGTGACATAGAGGATTCCACCATTCCCTTTGTTCTCTTCTTTTTTATATGAGTAGGAACAAGGATAAGGACATTCTTGTTGAAGCTGATCCTGAACCTGAAAGGACTCTGAAGAGGAAGCTAAGAGAAGCTAAAGCACAACACTCAAGAGAAGACCTTACAGAAAATTTCGAAAAAGAAGCAGACATGGCAGCCAAACCCAACAACAATGCTAGAGATGCAAGGAAGATGCTTGGTGACTATACTACACCAACTTCCAACTTCTATGGAAGAAGCATCTCAATTCCTGCCATTGGAACAAAGAACTTTGAGCTTAAGCCTCAATTAGTTTCTCTAATGCAGCAGAATTACAAGTTTCATGGAAGCCGAACCCAACAACAATGCAGCTAAATTTTTGTAGATCTGTGATACTGTTAAGACCAATGGGGTTGATCCCGAGGTCTGCAGACTTATGTTTTTCCCCTTTGCTGTAAGAGACAGAGCTAGGATATGGTTAGACTTACAACCTAGAGAAAGTCTGAACTCTTGGGATAAGTTAGTCATTGCTTTTTTGGCCAAGTTCTTTCCACCTGAAAAGTTGAGCAAGCTTAGAGTAGACGTCCAAACCTTCAGACAAAAAGAAGGTGAATCCTTCTATGAAACTTGGGAAAGATACAAGCAATTGATCAGAAGGTATCCTTCTGACATGCTTTCAGAATGGAGCATCTTGGATATATTCTATGATGGTCTGTCTGAATTGTCCAAGATGTCATTGGACCACACTTCTGGTGGATCTCTTCATCTGAAGAGAACCCCTGCTGAAGCTCAGGAACTCATTGAGGTGGTTGCAAATAATCAGTTTATGTACACTTCTGAAAGAAATCCTGTGAGTAATGGGATATCTCAGAAGAAAGGAGTTTTTGAGATTAATACTCTGAATGCCATATTAACTTGGAACAAAATATTGACTCTGCAAGTCAATATGATTTCTCAGAATATGACTGGATTGCAAGCTGCATCCAGCAGTACTAAAGAAACCTCCTCTGAAAGAGAAACTTATGACCCTGAGAATCTTGCAATGGAAGAGGTGAGTTACATGGGAGAATCCTATGAAAACACCTATAATCCTTCATGAAGAAATCATCCAAATTTCTCATGAAAAATTCAACAGAAGCCTCAACAATACTTCAATAATAATAATGGTGGGAGAAACAGGTTTGTGATGAGTGGAAAACGATCCAACACAAAATTCACCGGTAAGTGTACAGGGTCATATCAAGTAGTAATTACTCACATGAGTGAGGTCGATCCCACAGGGATTGAAGGATTGAGCAATTTTAGTTAGGTGGTCAGTGTAGTTAAGCTAACAGTTGATGATTTGAGTGAATTGTGACTAACAGAAGCTAAATTGCATGAAACTAAAAGGGAGAGGGAGAATTGACAGTAAACTAAAGAGCAAAAGAAGTAAAATACCTGAATCTTAAATTCCAAGTAATGTAAATGGCTGAAGCTTAGAGTGCAAGAAATGTAAATTGCTTGAATAATAAAGGGGTGTGTGATGTTGGGATTCAGAATTTAACAACAAAAAGTAAAGAATATGAATTAAGTGCAGTAGATCTAAACAAAATTGGAAAATTGCAGTGAAGAACAAAACAGAAAGTAAATTCAACTCAACTGCAAGAGCTAGGAAAGAAATTCAAGAGCTCAGAGGCTCAATGAGACTAGAAAACAAGTCTAGATCTCAATTCCTTTCTTGATCCAACAGAGAACAATTTGTAGAAGAAAAGAAAATGAAAATAGTAAAGGAAACTCAGATTCAATTCTTAGAATAATTAAGAAGAGAGGTAAAAGATAATTCTCAAACTTAGAATCAATGAAGCTCTTCAATCTCAATTCAAATTCCAAAACAAAAAGCAAAAGTAGCAAAAGAAATAAAAATGAAAACAGAAAGCTAAATCCAATTCCCAAATCTTAGAATTATGCAGAAGAAAACAAAGATGAATTATAGATCAATGATTGATACAGAATTTCTTCAATCTCAATCCAAAATTCATAAACAGAAAGTAAGAAATGCAAAAGTAAGAACAAAGAGGAGAGAACTCAGCTCTCAATCCCAATTCAAAGCTAAAAGCTCAAAGTGAGCTCAAAATAAAAGAAGGTTAAAAAGTGAAAGTAAAGGTCCTCTCTAAATCAAACTAAGTCTTATTTATACACTTTCTATTTTTGATATTTAGAATTTAGAGTGGGCTTCTCAATTTGGTGAAGAATTGGATCCAAAGTGGTAATTGAATTAAAATTGAACCCATGGTGCACCTCCAGGGAACCGCTCAGTTAATTGAATCAACTAAGCGCTCAATTTCTTTTTGTTTTGGGCTCATGTCAAGCTCCAGGGAAGCGTTTAGTTAATTAATCTAACTGAGTGCTCCCATTGCTTTTGTCCTTCAATTTTGTTGTGTGCCAAAGCCTTGCCCATGTCAGCCTTAATAGCACTCAGTTAATTGAGTGAACTGAGCACCCCTTGCTTGTTGAATGAGGCCCCAATTCGAACCATGGTGGAAGCAATTTGGTGCCAATTTCTTGAAGGGTGCAGCACTCAGTGAAGGGGGTGAACTGAGCGCTCCAAGCCTTGGGTGAGGGACTCCACCTTCGAGTCATGTTGGAAGCATTTCAGCGCCACTTTCCTTTGTGAAACAAAAAAAGGTAGCGCTCAGTTGAAAGAGTTAACTGAGCGCTCTTTGTTGCAAGCCTTGTGTAGTGCTCTTTCCTTGAGTGTAAGGCCTCAAGTTCGAATCCCAGCCAAGCCAATTTGGCTTATTTTCCTTGCCCAAGCTTTGTAGTAGCGCTTCTCTTGTCCCTTGGATGCAAGGTTCGAACCATAGTGGCTTCTTTTGCTTGACATTGCTCCTTGTTTTCTTTTGGTTGATGCATGATAAAGTTAACTTAGTTAACTAAGTGCTATTGATTTTTCTTGCTTCCTTGGGCGCTCAGTGAAGTAAGTTAACTTAGTGCCATGCCTCTTCTTCATTTGGTTTGGTCTAGCACTCAATTAGAGAGCACTATGCTAACTTAGTGAGCGCTGTGCCCTTGCTTCCTTTGGTGAGCCACGCTTTTGTTTCTTTGGTGTGCCACACTTTGTGCTTTCTTAAGCCACGCTTTCCCTTTTTTTATTTTCTTCACCTACAAGTAATCAAAACAACCAATCAAAGTATCACCAAATGCAAAAAGTTTATAATTCATTAAAAACCAACTAATTATAGCTTAAACATCATGATTTTGTGTCAAATAAAGGATGGTTAATTGAATCAACAAAACCATGCAAATTCACTCTAAATTACTTTCTTACAATGTAAGAAAGTGCATAAAACCTAATGAAACAAGTGAAAATGCTTGAAAAGCTAGCATAAGATGACTTGTCATCAGTTTGGCAATAGCAAGCCTTTTTTATCATCTTCTCAGTAACAGATAGAGAATTCTGAGCAGAGACTCTCTAGCTTAGCAACCATAGTCTCTGATCTATCTAAGGCCACTCTTAGTTTTATGACTAAAACAAGGTCCTCCATCAGAAATTTGGAGGCACAAGTGGGTCAGCTAAGTAAAAGAGTTACTGAAACTCCTCCTAGTACACTCCCAAGCAATACAAAAGAGAATCCAAAGAGCGAGTGCAAGGCCATCAATATAACCAAAATGGCCGAACCTATAGAGGAGGAAGAGGCAGTGATTTCCAGAGAGGAAGACGTTGCTGGACGTCCACTGACCACTAAGGGGTTCCCTAATGAGGAACCAAAGGAATCTGAGGCTCATATAGAGACCATAGAGATTCCACTAAACTTCCTATTACCATTCATGAGCTCTGATGAGTATTCTTCCTCTGAAGAAGATGAAGATATTGTTGAAGAGCAAGTTGCTCGATACCTTGGAGCAATCATGAAGTTGAATGCCAAGTTATTTGGTAATGAGACTTGGGAGGATGAATCTCTATTGCTCATCAGTGAGCTGAATGCCTGGGGTCAGCAGACATTGCCTCAAAAGAAACTGGATCCCGAAAGGTTCTTAATACCTTGTACCATAGGCACCATGACCTTTGAGAAGGCTTTGTGTGACCTGGGGTCAGGTATAAACCTCATGCCACTCTCTGTAATGGAGAAACTAGGGATCTTTGAGGTACAAGCTGCAAGAATCTCACTAGATATGGCAGATAAATCAATAAAATAAGCTTATGGACTTGTAGAGGATGTCTTAGTGAAAGTTGAAGGCCTTTACATCCCTGCTGACTTCATAATCCTAGACACTGGGAAGGATGAAGATCAATCCATCATCCTTGGAAGACCCTTCCTAGCCACAACAAGGGCTGTGATTGATGTGGACAGAGGAGAGTTAGTCCTTTAATTAAATGAGGACTACCTTGTGTTTAAGGCTCAAGGATCTTCTTCTGTAAACCTGGAGAAAAAGAATGAAAAGCTTCATCCAATTCTCTCCATACAGAGTCAAGCAGAGCCCCCACACTCAAACTCTAAGTTTGGTGTTGAGAGGCCACAATCATGCTCTAAGTAATTGTGAAGCTCTGTAAGAGCTTCCTGTCAAGCTATTAACATTAAAGAAGCGCTTATTGGGAGACAACCCAATCTTATTTATCTATGTTAATTACTTCTTCATTTCATTTTCCATTGTTAGTTTATGTTTTCTTTAGGTTGATGATCATGTGGAGTCACAAAAACAACTGCAGAATTAAAGCGGAATAAAAAAATAAAAAATAGCACACCCTGGAAGACAGGCTTACTGGCATTTAGGGTTTAGGGTTTAGGGTTTAGGGTTTAGGGTTTAGGGTTTAGGCATTTAGGGTTTGTGCCAATTCTGGTGTCTGGCTAGTGTTAAATGCTAGAAAGGGGCATCTGCCTGGCGTTTAACGCCAGAATGGGCAGCAGAGCTGGCGTTAAACGCCAGAATTGGCACACAGAGGGCGTTTAAATGGCAGAAAGGTACAGGGATGAGAAATCCTTGACACCTCAGGATCTGTGGATTCCACAGGATCCCCACCTACCCAAACTCACTCTCTCTCCTTTTCACACCTTTCCATAACACTCTTCCCCAAAATAATCTCCACCAATTACCTCCATTTCTTCTCTAAAACCATCATACAACCCACCTACCCCCACCCATTCAAATTCAAACCATTTCCCTCCCAAATCCCACCCCCTCTCACACGGATTCTCTCTCTTCCTTACCCTATAAAAACCCCTCCTTACTCCTCCACTTTCACACATCACAAACACCTCATAACACCCTTGGCCGTACTATTCATACCCTTCCATATCCTCCATTTCTTCTTCTTCTCCTCCTTTCTTTCTTCTTTTGCTCGAGGACGAGCAAACCTTTTAAGTTTGGTGTGGAAAAAAGCTCTGCTTTTTGTTTTTCCATAACCATTAATGGCACCTAAGGCCGGAGAAACCTCTAGAAAGAGGAAAGGAAAGGTAGTTGCTTCCAACTCTGAGTCATGGGAGATAGAGAGATTCATCTCAAAAGCCGATCACTAGAAAAAGGATGGAGCAAACAAGAGAGCCCACTCATGGACCTCAACAAGAGCGTGAGGAAGCCCCTCATCAAGAAATCCTTGAGATGCCTCAAGGGATGCATCTCCCTCCACACAACTATTGGGAGCAACTCAACACCTCTTCAGGAGAATTGAGTTCTAATATGGAGCAACTGAGGATGGAGCACCAAGAGCACTCCATTATCCTCCATGAAATCAGAAAGGACCAAAGAGCCATGAGAGAGGAACTACAAAGCCAAGGAAGAGATATTGAGGAGCTTAAGCACTCCATAGAATCTTCAAGAGGAAGAACTAGCCGCCGTCACTAAGGTGGACATGTTCTTTAATTTCCTTGTTATTTATTTTTCTATTTTTTGTTTCCCTTACTTTATGCTTTGTCTATGTTTGTGTCTTTATTACATGATCATTAGTGTCTATGTCTTAAAGCTATGAATGTTCCATGAATCTTTCACCTGTCTTAAATGAAAAATGTTTCTATTTGAAAAAGAACAAGAAGTACATGAATTTTGAAATTTATCTTGAAATTTGTTTATAATTATTTTGATGTGGTGGCAATACTTTTTGTTTTCTGAATGAATGCTTGAATAGTGCATATTTTTTATAGTGAAGTTTATGAATTTTAAAATTGTTGGCTCTTGAAAGAATAATGAAAAAAGAAAATGTTATTGATAATCTGAAAAATCATAAAATTGATTCTTGAAGCAACAAAAAGCAGTGAAAAATACAAGGCTTGCGAAAAAAATGGCAAAAATAAAGAAAAAGAAAGAAAAAGAAAAAGCAAGCAGAAAAAGCCAATAGCTCTTTAAACCAAAAGGCAAGAGCAAAAAGCCAATAACCCTTTAAACTAAAAGGCAAGGGTAAAGAGGATCCAAGGCTTTGAGCATCAGTGGATAGGAGGGCCCAAAGGAATAAAATCTTGACCTAAGCGGCTAAATCAAGCTATCCCTAACCATGTGCTTGTGTCATAAAGGTTGGTGCACGAAATTGCAATCACACTTTTGCAATTCCGCACAACTAACCAGCAAGTGCATTGGGTCATCCAAGTAATACCTTACGTGAGTAAGGGTCGATCCCATGGAGATTGTTGGCTTGAAGCAAGCTATGGTTATCTTGTAACTGTTAGTCAGGATATCAATAATTCTCAGGTTTAATTGTGAAAAGTAAAAGAACATGAAATAAATACTTGTTTTGCAGTAATGGAGAACAGGTTGAGGTTTTGGAGATGCTTGATGAGCGGATAATTTATACGCTTTTTGGCAATGTTTTTAGTATGTTTTTAGTATGTTTTAGTTAGTTTTTATTATATTTTTATTAGTTTTTAGTTAAAATTCACTTTTCTGGACTTTACTATGAGTTTGTGTGTTTTTCTGTGATTTCAGGTATTTTCTGGCTGAAATTGAGGGACCTGAGCAAAAATCTGATTCAGAGGCTAAAAAGGACTGCAGATGCTGTTGGATTCTGACCTCTCTGCACTCGAAGTGAATTTTCTGGAGCTACAGAAGCCCAATTGGTGCGCTCCCAACTGCGTTGGAAATAGGGGTGGAAACAGGCCAGGCCAGGCTAGGCTTTGCTCTTAACAGGCCTGGCCTGTCATACAGTTGATTGGCCTGAGCCTGGCCTGCAGCCTGTTATAGTCTCTTTATAAAGTACTAGGCCTGGCCTGTTATTCAGCCTGGCCTGGCCTAAAGCCTATTAAAAGGCCTGATAATTTTTTTTTACAAAAATAAAAATATTATTTAAAAAAATTATTTTTTAATAAAAATAGTTATATGTAATATGTCATATATTTAATATTTATAAAAAATTTTAAACTTTTAACATATTTAAAATATATAAAAATATTTATAATAAAATATAATAAATTTAAAATATCTCATAATTTTATTAATAATAAATAATTATTTATATATTTAATTATATTTTAACAGGTCCAGACAGGCCTGACAGGCCTATAAGGCTAATTAGTTAGCCTGGGCCTGGCCTATTAATGTATTAAAGCTTTTAAAAGAGCCTGGATCTGTACCTATTTTATAACAGGCCAGGCCAGGCCAGGCCAAACACAAGCCAGGCCGTAGGCCCCTGGCAGGCCATCTGGCCTTTTTTCACCCCTAGTTGGAAAGTAGACATCCTGGGCTTTCCAGCAATGTATAATAGTCCATACTTTTCTCGAGATTTGATGGCCCAAACAGGCGTTCCAAGTCAGCTCAAGAATTCTGGCGTAAAACGCTGGAACTGGCACAAGAATGGGAGTTAAAAGCCCAAACTGGCACAAAAGCTGGCGTTTAACTCCAAGAAGAGTCTCTACACGAAAATGCTTCAATGCTTAGCCCAAGCACACACCAAGTGGGCCCGGAAGTGGATTTTTATGTCATTTACTCATTTCTGAAAACCCTAGCTACTAGTTCTCTATAAGTAGGACCTTTTGCTATTGTATTTTCATCTTTTGATCACTTTAGATCCTTAGATCATCTTTGGACGTCTAGTTCTTAGATTATTGAGGGCTGGCCTCTCGGCCATGCCTAGACCTTGTTCTTATGTAGTTTCAACGGTGGAGTTTCTACACACCATAGATTAAGGTGTGGAGCTCTGCTGTACCTCGAGTATTAATGCAATTACTATTGTTCTTCTATTCAATTCGGCTTATTCTTGTTCTAATATATCACTTGTTCCTCAACTTGATGAATGTGATGATCCGTGACACTCATCATCATTCTCACCTATGAACGTGTGCCTGACAACCACCTCCCTCTACCTTAGATTGAGTAGATATCTCTTGGATCCCTTAATCGGAATCTTCGTGGTATAAGCTAGAATTGATGGCGGCATTCAAGAGAATCCGGAAGGTCTAAACCTTGTCTGTGGTACTCTGAGTAGGATTCGAGGATTGAATGACTGTGACGAGCTTCAAACTCGCGATTGTGGGGCGTTAGTGACAGACACAAAAGAATCACTGGATTCTATTCCGACATGATCGAGAACCGACAGCTGAATAGCCATGCTGTGACAGAGCGCGTTGAACATTTTCACTGAGAGGACGGGACTGTAGCCATTGACAACGGTGATGCCCAACATACAGCTTGCCATGGAAAGGAGTAAGAAGGATTGGATGAAGACAGTAGGAAAGCAGAGAGACGGGAGGGACAAAGCATCTCCATACGCTTATCTAAAATTCTCACCAATGAATTGCATAAGTATCTCTATCTTTATTTTATGCTTTATTCATAAATCACCTATAACAATTTGAATCTGCCTGACTGAGATTTACAAGATGACCATAGCTTGCTTCATACCAACAATCTCCGTGGGATCGACCCTTACACGCGTAAGGTTTATTACTTGGACGACCCAGTGCACTTGCTGGTTAGTTGTGCGAAGTTGTGATAAAGAGTTAAGATTGCAATTGAGCGTACCATGTTTATAGCGCCATTGATGATCACAATTTCGTGCACCAATGCTCTATCTTCTAAATCTCTGCTTTCCTACTGTCTTCTTCTTCATGCACGCAAGGCTCCTTCCATGGCAAGCTGTATGTAGGGTTTCACCATTGTCAATGGCTACCTCCCATCCTCTCAGTGAAAATGTTCAACGCGCTCTTTCACAGCACGGCTAATCTTTCTTCGGTTCTCAATCAGGTTGGAATAGAATCCAGTGATTCTTTTGCGTCTGTCACTAATACCCAGCCCTCAGGAGTTTGAAGCTCGTCACAGTCATTCAATCCTTGAATCCTACTTAGAATACCACAGACAAGGTTTAGACCTTTCGGATTCTCTTGAATGCCGCCATCAATTCTAGCTTATACCAGGAAGATTCTGATTAAGGAATCCAAGAGATATTCACTCAATCTAAAGTAGAACGGAGGTGGTTGTCAGGCACACGTTCATAGGTGAGAATGATGATGAGTGTCACGGATCATCACATTCATCAAGTTGAGGAACAAGTGATATCTTAGAGTAGAAGCAAGCGTGATTGAATGAAAAACAGTAGTAATTGCATTAATCCATCAAGACACAGCAGAGCTCCTCACCCCCAACCATGGGGTTTAGAGACTCATGTCGTAGAAGATACAATAAGAAACATGCAATGTGTCATGAGGTCCAGATACAATGTCAAAAGGTCCTACTTATAGTGAACTAGTAACCTAGGATGTACAGAAATGAGTAAATGACGTAAAAATCGACTTCCGGGGTCCACTTGGTGTGTGCTTGGGCTGAGAATTGTAGCTTTCATGTGTAGAGACTTTTCCTGGAGTTAAACGCCAGCTTTTGTGCCAGTTTGGGCGTTTAACTCCAACTTTTGTGCCAGTTCCGGCGTTAAACGCCGGAAATTCTGAAGCTGATTTGCAATGCCGGTTTGGGCCATCAAATCTCAGGCAAAGTATGAACTATTATACATTGCTGGAAAGCCCAGGATGTCTACTTTCCAACGCAATTGAGAGCGTGCCAATTGGGCTTTTGTAGCTCCAGAAAATCCAATCCGGTGCAGGAGGTCAGAATCCAACAGCATCTGCAGTCCTTTTTCAGCCTCTGAATCAGATTTTTGCTCAAGTCCCTCAATTTCAGCCAGAAATGACCTGAAATCACAAAAAAACACACAAACTCATAGTAAATCCCAGAAAAGTAAATTTTAAATAAAAACTAATAAAAACATACTAAAAACTAACTAAAACGTACTAAAAACACACTAAAAACAGTGCCAAAAAGCGTATAAATTATCCACTCATCACAACACCAAACTTAAATTGTTACTTGTTCCCAAGTAACTGAAAATCAAATAGGATAAAAAGAAGAGAACATACTATAGACTCCAAAATATCAATGAAACTTAGCTCCAATTAGATGAGTGGGACTAGTAGCTTTTTGCCTCTGAACAGTTTTGGCATCTCACTTTATCCTTTGAAGTTTAGAATGATTGGCATCTATAAGAACTCAGAATTCAGATAGTGTTATTGATTCTCCTAGTTAAGTATGATGATTCCTGAACACAGCTACTTTATGAGTATTGGCTTTTTTTCGCATATATTGCTTTTTCTTGCTTCAAGAATCAATCTGATGATTTTTCAGATCCTCAATAACATTTCTCCTTTACCATCATTCTTTCAAGAGCCAACAAGTTTAACATTCTTTAATCAACAAATTCAAAAGACATATACACTGTTCAAGCATTCATTCAGAAAACAAAAAGTATTGTCACCACATCAAACTAATTCAACTAGTTTCAGAGATGAATTCAAAATTCTGTACTTCTTGTTCTTTTGTGATTAAAGCATTTTTCATTTAAGAAAGGTGATGGATTCATAGGACATTCATAGCTTTAAGGCATAGACACTAAGATACTAATGATCATGTAGTGAAGACATAAACATAGATAGAACATCAAGCATAGAAATAAAAAAACAGAATAATAAGAACAAGAAAATTAAGGAACGGGTCCACCTTAGTGATGACGGCTAGTTCTCCTTCTTGAAGATCCTATGGAGTGCTTGAGCTCCTTAATGTCTCTTCTTTACCCTTGTTGCTCCTCTCTAATTTCATGGAGGATAATGGTTGCTTTTGTTGAGGTCCATGAGTGGGCTCTTTTGTTTGCTCCATCCTCTTTCTTAGTGATGGGCTTTTGAGATGAATCTCTCCATCTCTCATGACTTGGAGTTGGAAGCAACTGCCTTCCCTTTCCTCTTCCTAGAGGTTTCTCCAGCCTTAGATGCCATAAATGGTTATGGAAAAATAAAAAGCAACGCTTTTACCACACCAAACTTAGAAGGTTTGCTTGTCCTCGAGCAAAAGAAGAAAGAAGGGAGTAGAAGAAGAGGAAATAGAGGAGATGGAGGGGGGCTTTATGTTTCGGCCAAGGGGGAGAAGTAGTGTTTAGGTTGTGTGAAAATAAGGGGGTGAAGATGGGTTTATATAAGGGTGGAGAGGCATTGAGGTGATTGGTGAGTGGGGTGAAGAAGAGGGAGAGTGGTGGGGTAAGTGGGGATCCTGTGGGGTCCACAGATCCTGAGGTGTCAAGAATAGCTCATCCCTGCACCAAGTGGCGTGCAAAACGCCCTTTTCTGCCAATCCTGGCGTTAAACGCCAGGCTGCTGCCCATTTCTGGCATTTAACGCCAGCTTCTTGCCCATTCCTGGCGTTAAACGCCAGTCTGGTGCCCCTTTCTGGCGTTAAACGCCCAGAATGGTGCCAGACTGGGCGTTAAACACCCATTTGCTACCCTTACTGGCGTTTAAACGCTAGCAGGTTTTTCCTCTAGGGTGTGCTATTTTTCTTTCTGTTTTTTCTTTTTCAATTGATTTTGTGACTTCACATGATCATCAACCTACAGAAAATATAAAATAACAATGGAAAATAGATAAATATAACATTGGGTTGCCTCCCAACAAGCGCTTCTTTAATGTCAGTAGCTTGACAGTGGGCTCTCTTGGAGCCTCACGGATACTCAGATCATGATGATGGCCTCTCAACACCAAACTTAGAGTTTGGTTGTGGCCTCCCAACACCAAACTTAGAGTTTGAATGTGGGGGTTTTATTTGGCTCTGTATTGAGAGAAGCCTTTCATGCTTCTTCCCTTTCCTGTCTGCAAACCATGGTACTTCCTGAATGACGAAAAGTTGCTCATTCGGAAAGGTTTCAGAGATCTCAGTAGGAGGGTGGGGCGCTCCTGCCACTAGTTCTATCCGGGACAGGTGATCAGCTACTTGATTCTCTGTCCCTTTTCTGTCTCTTATTTCTATATCAAACTCTTACAGAAGCAACACCCATCTTATGAGCCTGGGTTTTGAATCCTGCATTGTGAGTAGATATTTAAGAGCAGCATGGTCAGTGTACGCAATCACTTTTGATCCTACTAGATAGGATCTAAACTTGTCAATGGCATAAACCACTGCAAGTAACTCTTTTTCTGTGGTTGTGTAATTCTTCTGTGCATCATTTAAAACACGGCTAGCATAATAAATGACGTGCAAAAGCTTGTTATGCCTCTGTCCTAACACTGTACCTATGGTATGGTCACCGGCATCATACATTAGTTCAAATGGTAATGTCTAGTCTGGTGCAGAGATGACTGGTGCTGTGACCAGCTTAGTTTTCAGAGTCTCAAACGCCTGCAAACACTCCTTATCAAAGATAAATGGCGTGTCAGCAGCTACCAGATTACTCAGAGGTTTGGCAATTTTTGAAAAATCCTTTATAAACCTTTTGTAGAATCCTACATGCCCCAGAAAGCTTCTGATTGCCTTAACATTGGCAGGTGGTGGTTATTTTTCAATTACCTCCACCTTAGCTTGATCCACCTCTATTCCTTTGTTCGAAATTTTGTGCCCAAGGACAGTTCCTTCAGTCACCATAAAGTAACATTTTTCCCAGTTTAAGACCAGGTTAGTCTCTTGGCACCTTTTCAGGACAAGTGCTAAATGATCAAGACAGGAGCTGAATGAGTCTCCAAATACTGAGAAGTCATCCATGAAGACTTCCAGGAACTTCTCTACCATATCAGAAAAGATAGAGAGCATGCACCTCTGAAAGGTTGTAGATGCATTGCACAGACCAAAGGGCATCCTTTTGTAGGCAAATACTCCAGAAGGACATGTGAATGCTGTTTTCTCTTGGTCCTGAGGATCTACTGCAATTTGGTTGTAACCTGAATAGCCATCCAAAAAGCAGTAGTATTCATGACTTGCTAGTCTCTCTAGCATCTGGTCTATGAATGGTAAAGGAAAATGATCCTTTTTGGTGGCTGTATTGAGCCTTCTGTAGTCAATACACATACGCCACCCTGTAACTGTTCTTATAGGAACCAGTTCATTCTTTTCATTATGAACCACTGTCATGCCTCCCATTTTGGGGACAACGTGGACAGGGCTCACCCAGGGGCTTTCAGAAATAGGATAAATAATCCCAGCCTCTAGTAACTTAGTGACCTCTTTCTGCACCACCTCCTTCATGGCTGGATTTAGCTGCCTCTGTAGTTGAACCACTGGCTTAGCATCATCTTCCAACAGGATCTTGTGCATGCATCTTGATGGGCTAATGCCTTTAAGATCACTTATGGACCACCCAAGAGCTGTCTTGTGTGTCCTTAGCACTTGAATTAGTGCTTCCTCTTCCTGTGGATTTAAAGCAGAGCTTATGATCACTGGAAAAGTGTCACCTTCTCCCAGAAATGCATAATTCAGGGATGGTGGTAGTGGCTTGAGCTCGGGTTTAGGAGGCTTATCCTCTTCCTGAAGAATTTTCAGAATTTCTTTTATTTCTTCTGGTTCCTCCTGATCAGGCTGAACATCTTTAAAGATGTCCTCTAGCTCTGATTCTTGACTCTCAGTCATATTGATCTCTTCCACCAAAGAGTCAATAATATCAGCGCTCATGCAGTCATTTGATGTGTTTGGATGCTGCATAGCTTTGACAACATTCAACTTAAACTCATCCTCATTGACTCTCAGGGTTAATTCCCATTTTTGGACGTCAATGAGGGTTCGTCCAGTTGCTAGGAAAGGTCTTCCTAAAATAAGAGTTGCACTCTTGTGCTCCTCCATTTCCAGTACTACAAAGTCAGTGGGAAAGGCAAATGGCCCAACCTTGACAATCATGTCCTCAATTATGCCTGATGGATATTTAATGGAGCCATCAGCAAGTTGGAGGCATATTCGGGTTGGTTTGACTTCTTCAGTCAAACCAAGCTTTCTGATAGTGGATGCAGGTAATAGGTTGATACTTGCCCCAAGATCACATAGAGCTTTCTTGGTACAAGTACCCTCTAATGTGCATGGTATCATAAAGCTTCTAGGGTCTTTAAGCTTCTCTGGTAAGCTTTTTAGAATGACTGCACTGCATTCTTCAGTGAGAAAAACTTTTTCAGTTTCTCTCCAATCCTTCTTTTGACTTAAGATTTCTTTCATGAACTTAGCATAAGAGGGTATTTGCTCAAGTGCCTCTGCAAACGGGATCTTTATCTCAAGAGTTCTGAGATAGTCTGCAAAGCGGGCAAATTGTTTATCCTATTCCGCTTGGCGGAGTTTCTGAGGATAAGGTATCTTGGCTTTATATTCTTCAACCTTAGTTGTTGCAGGTTTATTCCCTACAGAGGTGGTTGGAGAAGCCTTCTTAGAGGGGTTATTATCAGCACTTGCAAGTGTCTGACCCCTTTGTGACATTTGAACGCCAGGATTGGGTGCTTTTTGGGCGTTTAACGCCAGATTGCTACCCTTTTCTGGTCTTTGAACGCCAGAATTGGGTACCCATTGGGCGTTTAACGCCACTTTCTTACCCTTTTCTGGCGTTTGAATTCCAGAATCATTCCTCTCTGGGCTCTTACTGTCCTCAGAGGGATTTTGGGTAGTTGGTTGGTCATCCTCTGTCAGTTGTTCCTTTCTTAGCTTTCTGTTGCTTTGAGTTGATACATTCAATGTCTTCCCACTCCTTAATTTAACAGCTTGGCATTCTTCTGTTATCTGTTTAGATAGTTGCTGTCTTGTCTGATTTAATTGTGCTTGCATATTCTTGTTAGCAATTTTTGTTTCTTGGAGCATCTCTTTAAATTTTGCTAACTATTTTGTCATCATGAGTAATTGTTGATTAAGCTCAACCATCTGTTCCTGAGGGTTAGGATCAGTAGTTACTGCCATAGCTTCTTCTTTTATAGAGGACTCACTGCTTGAGTATAAATGTTGATTTCTAGCAACCGTATCTATGAGCTCTTGAGCCTCTTCAATCGTCTTCCTCATGTGTATAGATCCACCAGCTGAGTGGTCTAAAGACATCTGAGCCTTTTTCTGTAAGCCCATAATAGAAGATGCCTAACTGTACCCACTCTGAAAAGATTTCAGAGGGGCATTTCCGTAGCATACCTCTATACCTCTCCCAGGCATTATAAAGGGATTCATTATCCTCTTATTTAAAGCCTTGGATGTTCAGCCTTAGCTGTGTCATCCTTTTTGGAGGGTAAAATTAATTCAGGAATTTGTCTGATAACTGTCTCCATGTTTTTATGCTTGCTGTGGGTTGGTTATTCGACCACCTCTTAGCTTGATCTTTTACAGCAAATGAAAACAGTAATAATCTGTAGACATCCTGATCCACATCTTTATCACGTACTGTGTCAGCAATTTGTAAGAACTGCGCCAGAAACTCAGTAGGTTCTTCCTGTGGAAGACCGGAATACTAGCAATTTTGCTGCACCATGATAATGAGTTGAGGGTTTAGCTCAAAGCTACTTGCTTTAATGGGAGGTAGACAGATACTACTCCCATATGCAGCTGTAATGGGGTTAGCATATGACCCCAGAGTCCTTCTGGACTGCTCAACTCCACTTAGGTCCATGATAGAGAAAGGGAGATGATATGGATCGCAAGTAAAGTAAAAATATTTTTTTTAATTAAGAGTAACCGAATAAAATAAAATAAATAAAAATTCGAAAACCAAAAGAGAATAAAATCAAAGCAAATTGAAAGCTAAATTAATTAGTTAATTAAAAAGATTTTGAAATTAGCAATTAAAAAGATATGATTGAAAATTATTTTGAAAAAGATATGATTGAGAAGATATGATTGCAAATAAAAAAATGATTGAAAAGATATGATTGAAGAAATTAAAAAGATTTGATTTTTGAAAAAGATTTGAAAAGATCAATTTTTGAAATTAGAATTTTGACTTGACTAAAAAAAAGATATGATTTTGAAAATCTTTCACTAAATTAATGCAAAATTTCGAAAATTATGAGTAAAATAAGGGAAATATATTTTTTTTTTTGATTTTTTTTAAATTTAATGAGGGAAGAGAAAAACAACAAATCGACACTAAACTTAGAAATTTTAGATCAAAATAAAGAGAACAAACAAGAAAACTTTGAATGTCAAGATGAACACCAAGAACACTTTGAAAAATTTTTAAGTGAATAAAAGCACGAAAGACACCAAACTTAAAATTTTTAGAAAATAAAACATAAATTTTTGAAAACTTAAAGGAAAACACAAGGGAGACACCAAACTTAGAATTTTTAAAGATCAAGAAAGGACTAGGAACATGCAAATTCGAAAAATTTAAAAGAAAATAAATGCATGCAATTGACACCAAACTTAAAATATGAAACTAAACTCAAATAAAAGACTCTAAACAAACAAAAATAAAATATTCCTAATCTAAGCAACAAGATAAACCGTCAGTTGTCCAAACTCGAACAATCCCCGGCAACGGCGCCAAAAACTTGGTGCACGAAATTGCAATCACACTT
>NC_029780.3:54697657-54704378 GCF_000817695.3 Arachis duranensis | reverse complement strand
TAGGTTGAGGTTTTGGAGATGCTCTATCTTCTGAATCTCTGCTTTCCTACTGTCTTCTTCTTCATGCACGCAAGGCTCCTTCCATGGCAAGCTGTAGGTAGGGTTTCACTATTGTCAATGGCTACCTCCCATCCTCTCAATGAAAATGTTCAACGTGCTCTGTCACAGCATGGCTAATCATCTGTCGGTTCTCAATCAAGTTGGAATAGAATCCAGTGATTCTTTTGCGTCTGTCACTAACGCCCAGCCCTTAGGAGTTTGAAGCTCGTCACAATCATTCAATCCTTGAATCCTACTCAGAATACCACAGACAAGGTTTAGACCTTCCGGATTCTCTTGAATGCCGCCATCAAGTCTAGCTTATACCACGAAGATTCTAATTAAGGAATCCAAGAGATATTCACTCAATCTAAAGTAGAACGGAGGTGGTTGTCAGGCACAGGTTCATAGGTGAGAATGATGATGAGTGTCACGGATCATCACATTCATCAAGTTGAGGAACAAGTGATATCTTAGAATAGAAGCAAGCGTGATTGAATGAAAAATAGTAGTAATTGCATTAATCCATCAAGACACAGCAGAGCTCCTCACCCCCAACCATGGGGTTTAGAGACTCATGCCGTAGAAGATACAATAAGAAACGTGCAATGTGTCATTAGGTCCAGATACAATGTCAAAAGGTCTTACTTATAGTGAACTAGTAACATAGGATATACAGAAATGAGTAAATGACGTAAAAATCCACTTCTGGGGTCCACATGGTGTGTGCTTGGGCTGAGCATTAAAGCTTTCATGTGTAGAGACTTTTCCTGGAGTTAAACGCCAGCTTTTGTGCCAGTTTGGGCGTTTAACTCCAACTTTTGTGCCAGTTCCGTCGTTAAACGCCGGGAATTCTGAAGCTGATTTGCAACGCCGGTTTGGGCCATCAAATCTCAAGAAAAGTATGGACTATTATACATTTCTGGAAAGCCCAGGATGTCTACTTTCCAAAGCAATTGAGAACGCGCCAATTGGTCTTCTGTAGCTCCAGAAAATCCACTTCGAGTGCAAGGAGGTCAGAATCCAATAGCATCTGCAGTCCTTTTTCAGCCTCTGAATCAGATTTTTGCTCAGGTCCCTCAATTTCAGCCAGAAATTACCTGAAATCACAAAAAAACACACAAACTCATAGTAAAGCTCAGAAAAGTGAATTTTAAATAAAAACTAATAAAAACATACTAAAAACTAACTAAAACGTACTAAAAACACACTAAAAACAGTGCCAAAAAGCGTATAAATTATCCGCTCATCAAAGGTGCAAGTGAAAAGCTTGAGACTGAGTGGTAAAAGTTGTGATCCAAAGCAAAAAGAGTGTGCTTAAGAACTCTGGGCACCTCTAATTGGGGACTCTAGCAAAGCTGAGTCACAATCTGAAAAGGTTCACCTAGTTATGTGTCCGTGGCATTTATGTATCCGATGGTAATACTGGAAAACAAAATGCTAAGGGTCACGGCCAAGATTCATAAAGTAGTTGTGTTCAAGAATCAACAGGCTAAACTAGGAGAATCAATAACACTATCTGAATTCTTAGTTCGTATGGATGCCAATCATTCTGAACTTCACAAGATAACGTTTGATGCCAAAACTATTCAGAAGCAAAAGGCTACTAGTCCTGCTCATCAAATTGGAACTAACCTTCATTGATACTTTGAAATTTATTGTATTTTCTCTTCTTTTTATCCTATTTTGTTTTTAGTTTCTTGGGGACAAGCAACAATTTAAGTTTGGTGTTGTGATGAGTGGATAATTTATACGCTTTTTGGCATTATTTTTACATAGTTTTTAGTATGTTTTAATTACTTTTTATTATATTTTTATTAGTTTTTATGCTAAAATCACATTTCTAGACTTTACTATGAGTTTGTGTGTTTTTTTGTAATTTCAGGTATTTTCTGGCTGAAGTTGAGGGACCTGAGCAAAAATATGATTCAGAGGCTGAGAAAGGACTACAAATGCTGTTGGATTCTGACCTCCCTATAGTCAAATGCGTTTTTCTAGAGCTACAGAAGTCCAATTGGGGAAATGGATCCTCTCCATTTTTTTCACTGGAGAGAATACAGTGTGATCTCTTACCTTTAATTCTATAAGTGGGACCAGAAATTAATAAGAGAGAGAGAACAATGAATGGTGAGATCAAACACTTGACACTATCCAGTTTTTTTTGCCACTAGAGAGGATCCATTCTCGTGCATTCTCAATTGGGCTGGAAAGCTAACATCTTGGGCTTTCAAGCAATGTGTAATAGTCTATACTTTATTCGAGATTTGATGGCCCAAACTGGCGTTAAAATGCCCACCAAAGACTCTTTTCTAGTGTAAAACGCCGGAACTTGCACCAGAACGGGAGTTAATCGCCCAAACTGGCATCCATGCTTGCATTTAACTCTAGAAAAAGTCTATGCACGTGGAAAGCTCAATGCTCAGCCCAAGTACACACCAAGTGGGCCCTGGAAGCGGATTTCTGCACTATCTGCACTTAGTTACTTATTTTCTGTAATCCTTAGTAACTAGTTTAGTATAAATAGCACTTTTTACTATTGTATTTCATCTTTTGATCAAATTATGCCATTTTACACATATGGGCGGCTGGCCATTCAGCCATGCCTAGACCTTTTTCTCTTATGTATTTTCCAACGGTGGAATTTCTACACCTCATAGATTAAGGTGCGGAGCTCTGCTGTTCTTTATGAATTAATGCAAGTACTTTTGTTTTTCTTTCAATTCATGCTTACTTCTTCTCCAATATATACTCTCGTACTTAATTCAAGTAAGTCAGAATGAAGGGGTGATCTGTGACAATCACCCACTATCTTCGTTACTCGCTTAGCCAAGATCCGCATGCCTAACAACCACAAGCGGTCTACATGATGTTCAACGTAGTCATTGGACGACAGCCGGAGTATAGTCTCTTAGGTCTTTGATCCATGGATTTGACTTGCCTCTCCATACAATAGAGCATTCGAATCCGTGATATTAGAACCTTCATGGTAGAGGCTAGAACCAATTGGCAGCATTCCCGAGATCCGAAAAGTCTAAACCTTGTCTGTGGTATTCCGAGTAGGATCTGGGACAGGATAACTGTGACGAGCATCAAACTCACGAATGTTGGGTGCAGTGATAGTGTGCAAAAGGATAGAGAGATCCTATTCTGACACAAGTGAGAATCGACAGATGATTAGCCGTGCGGTAGCTGTGCCTAGTATTTTTCATTCGAGACGAGAAATTTGACAATTGATTAGCCGTACAGAAACTGTAGCTGGACCATTTTCACTGAGAGGACGGATGGTAGCTATTGATAACGGTGATCCACAACATACAGCTTGCCATGGAACGGAGCACGCATGATTGGATGAAGACAATAGGAAAGCAGAGGTTCAGAAGCAACAAAGCATCTCCAAACGCTTATCTAAAATTCACACCAATGAATTACATAAGTATCTTTATTTTAATTTATGTTTTATTTATCTTTCAATTATCAAAACTCATAACCAATTGAATCCGCCTAACTAAGATTTACAGGATGACCATAGCTTACTTCAAGCCGGCAATCTCCGTGGGATCGACCCTTAGTCGTGTAACGTTTTATTACTTGGACGACCCAGTACACTTGCTGGTTAGTTGTGCGGAGTTGTGAAAAGTGTGATCACAATTCCGTGCACCAAAGGCTGAATTTGGATGCTATATGAAGGGGATTTCAACAAATTTGAAGGCATAAGGACTTAGATTTTATTTTCTATAATTTTACATAGTAATTAGGAGTATGAGTAGTGTAGAATAGAGAGCTCTCCTAGCGTTTATGTAGTTTCCTTGTAGCATTTTATAACAAGCTTTGATCTTTTATTTTGCTTCTCTAATTGTAAGTACTCTCAATTTCCTCTTTAATTAAAGCACTTTTACTTTCATTTCCTTTTGGTTCAAGTTACTTTGTTCATATTTCCAATTTTGTGTTACTTTGAGTTTTGATTGATGAATTAAATGTTCCATGCTCTCTTTATGTTTGATTGCTTATTTATATTTGGTTTAGTTGATGGTTAGTGATAGTTTTATTGTTTTCCTTGCAATTTCGCATGTTTTACTCTTATGCACACAAGGTGTTTGTGAAAATGCCAACTTTATATTTTGAGTAGATTTTCACACCATGGCTTGTGGTATGAGTTCCTAGGATACTACAGTCATAATGTCCGACATTTAGTGGTAATTCTTGAATAGTTAGTTGACTCTTGTTTCTATTGACGCTAACCTTTTATCAACTAGTTTGGTAGGTTGGTTAGGACTTATGGATTAAGGTCAATTATGCTTGCTTGACTTACTCCTCGATGGTTGGAGTTAACTAGGCAAGATTGACTCATGATAATTACCATAGTTGTGGTTATGACAATGATAGGATTCCTTTGATCCTCACTCCCAAGTCAAGGTCTCTTTTATAGCTTTTTCACTAGTTTTGGATCTTGTCTTCTTTTAATTGCATTAATTACAATTTTGATCATCTCTTAGTTCTTTTATTCTCGAGTTCTTTTAATCTTTCATTTCTTGTTTGAAACCCTTTTTTTTTGCCTTAACAACCAAGGAAGTAACACTCCAATTACGTCCTAGGGAGAACGACCCGAGGTTTAACTACTCTCGATTTTAATTAGAAATTTTGAACATTTGATTAAGAGAATTCATTGTTGGTTTGGACTATGCTACCAACGAATTGATGCTTATATTTTGATTGATTCCAAACCATGCAATAGTCATCTTCTATCAGTGGCGTTCCCTCCTCGAGCTCGATCCTAGATAGATGATCAGCCACCTAGTTTTCCGATCCCTTTCTGTCCTTGATCTCAATGTCGAATTCCTGATGGAGAAACACCCATCTTATTAACCTTGGTTTAGAATCCTGCTTGGTTAGAAGGTACTTAAGAGCAGCATGGTTAGTATAAACAATAACCTTGGAACCAATTAAATAGGATCTAAACTTAACTATGGCATAGATAACTGCTAGTAGTTCCTTCTATGTGGTGTTATAGCTCCTTTGAGCATCATTCAGAATGCTACTGGCATAATATATGACATACATAAGCTTATCATGTCTCTGTCTCAGAACCACTCCAATGGCATAATCACTGCCATCACACATCAGTTCAAATGGTAGGGCCCAGTTGGGTACAGAAATGATGGGTGCAGAGACCAGCTTTGCTTTCAAAGTTTGGAAGGCAAGCAGGCAATCTTTGTCAAAAACAAAAGGAGTGTTAGTAGCCAGAAAGTTACACAGGGGTTTTGCAATTTTGGAAAAATCTTTTATAGACCTCCTGTAGAATCCTGCATGTCCTAAGAAACTTTAGATTGCCTTAACATTAGTACGTGGTGGTAATCTTGTAATTACTTCAACCTTAACTTGATCAACTTCTATCCCATTGTTTGAAATTCGATGCCCAAGAACAATTCTTTCAGTTACCAAAAAGTGACATTTTTTCCAATTTAAAACCAGATTTGTTTCTTGGCACCGGTTTAGATCTAAGGCTAGATGGTTAAGGCAAGAGTCAAAATAATCACCAAAGAAAAAGAAGTCATCCATGAATACTTCAAGGAATTTTTCAACCAGATCTAAGAAAATGGGGAGCATACACCTTTGAAAGGTTGTTGGGGCATTACAGAGGCCAAAGGGCATCCCTCTGTAGACGAACACTCCATATAGGCATGTAAATGCCGTCTTTTCTTGGTCTTGAGGATCCACTACAATCTGATTGTAGCCGAAGTAGCCATCTAGAAAGCAGTAGAATGCATGGCCAACTAGTCGCTCCAGCATCTAGTTTATGAAAGGTAGGGAAAACTGATCCTTTCTCGTGGCGTTATTGAACCTCCTATAGTCGATGCACATACGCCATCCAATGACAGTTCTTATAGAGGTCAACTCATTCTTTTCATTGTGGATCACTGTCATCCCCCCTTTCTTGGGTACCACCTGCACGGGACTTACCCAGGGACTATCTGAAATAGGATATTGATAAACCTCAGTTTTAGGGTTTATCTTGTATTGAATCTAGAGCATTTTGTTAACCTTCACATTCATTCAATAAATAGCATAGTTTCATGATTGTCTCTTAATTTGTGCTTAAATGTGAAAACATGCTTTTAGACCCTTGATTTGATAATTTTAAATTTCCTTTGATTCTACTAGTTGCCTTGATGTGTTTGTGATGAGCGGATAATTTATACGCTTTTTGGCATTGTTTTTAGTATGTTTTTAGTGTGTTTTAGTTAGTTTTTATTATATTTTTATTAGTTTTTAGTTAAAATTCACTTTTTGGACAACTATGAGTTTGTGCATTTTTCTGTGATTTCAGGTATTTTCTGGCTGAAATTGAGGGACTTGAGCAAAAATCTGATTCAGAGACTGAAAAGGACTGCAGATGCTGTTGGATTCTGACCTCCCTTTACTCAAAGTGGACTTTCTGGAGCTACAGAAACCCAATTGGCGCGCTCTTAACTGCGTTGGAAAGTAGACATCCTGGGCTTTCCTGCAATGTATAATAGTCCATAATATGTCCGAGATTTGATGGCCCAAACAGGCGTTCCAAGTCAGCTCAAGAATTCTGGCGTAAAACGCCGGAACTGGCACAAGAATGGGAGTTAAACGCCCAAACTGGCACAAAAGCTGGCGTTTAACTCCAAGAAGAGTCTCTACACGAAAATGCTTCAAT
>NC_029780.3:54663387-54697622 GCF_000817695.3 Arachis duranensis | reverse complement strand
AAGCTACTAGTTCTCTATAAGTAGGACCTTTTGCTATTGTATTTCCATCTTTTGATCACTTTAGATCTCTAGATCATCTTTGGACGTCTAGTTCTAAGATTATGGGAGGCTGGCCATTTGGCCATGCCTAGACCTTGTTCTTATGTATTTTCAACGGTGGAGTTTCTACACACCATAGATTAAGGTGTGGAGCTCTGCTGTACCTCGAGTATTACTGCAATTACTATTGTTCTTCTATTCAATTCAGCTTATTCTTGTTCTAAGATGTCACTTGTTCCTCAACTTGATGAATGTGATGATCCGTGACACTCATCATCATTCTCACCTATGAACGTGTGCCTAACAACCACCTCCGTTCTACCTTAGATTGAGTGGATATCTCTTGGATCCCTTAATCGGAATCTTTGTGGTATAAGCTAGAATTGATAGCGGCATTCAAGAGAATCCGGAAGGTCTAAACCTTGTCTGTGGCATTCTGAGTAGGATTCAAGATGAAGACAATAGGAAAGCAGAGAGACGGAAGGGACAAAGCATCTCCATACGCTTATCTGAAATTCTCACCAATGAATTGCATAAGTATCTCTATCTTTATTTTATGCTTTATTCATAAATCACCTATAACCATTTGAATATGCCTGACTGAGATTTACAAGATGACCATAGCTTGCTTCATACCAACAATCTCCGTAGGATCGACCCTTACTCGCGTAAGGTTTATTACTTGGACGACCCAGTGCACTTGCTAGTTAGTTGTGCGAAGTTGTGATAAAGAGTTGAGATTGCAATTGTGGGTACCATGTTGATGGCACCATTGATGATCACAATTTCGTGCACCAGTTTGCTAGTGATTTCAGATTGAAAAAGGCTAGAAATAGATCAAAGGAGTGAAGAGAAAGCATGTAAAGTAGAGAAATCATGAAAAGCCAAAGATTTGGGATACGTCCATGGACGCGCACGCGCACTAATTGCATACATGTGGATTGTGCAATACTCCAGCGACGTGTACGCGTACATGACGCGTACGTATCGATGCCTGCACATGACTTCTTTAATGAAATCATGCCTAGTGATTTCTGAAGGGCTTCTGGCCCAATTTTGAAGCTGAACTTTGGTGGGAAAAAGCTATTTAACCAAGGATTGAAGAGGGATAAGAAACGAATTTACCAATTAGTTATAGATCTAGTTTTAGAGTTAGTTTTTCTAGAGAGAGAAGCTCTCTCTTCTCTCTAGAATTATGATTAGGTTTAGGTTAGAATTTCTTAGATCTAGGCCTTAATCTTTGCTTTCATCTACTTCTACCTTTCAATTCTATGTTGCTACATCTTGTTCTTCTATTATCTAGTTGTAATTTCTTCTATTTTGTTTCCACACTTTGTAGTTGATCTACTCTTATTCTTCTTATTTTCTCTTAATGCAATTTGAGGTAATTTATGTTAATTGTGTTTTCCTTGATTGTTGTTGTAAATTCTTTGTAATTAATTGTTGTTAGAATTCATTCTTGTTGTCAATTCTACAATGCTTTCCTTTTATGCCTTTCAAGTGTTTGATAAAATGCTTGAAAGAATGTTAGAGTAGAATTTTATGTTCTTGGCTTGAGATGGTAACTTAGGAACTCTTGAGTTACTAATGTCCAAGTGATTGATTATTGATAGCCATTGACTCTAGCTCTCACTAATTCGATTAGTGAATAGTTAGGACCTCTGAACTTGGATTGATATAGCTCATTTGACCTCCCTTTACTTGTTAGAGGATGATTTAATGGGATTCATCCTTGCAATTATCATGTTGTGATTAGTGATAGAGATAGAGATCCTTGACCACCAAACCTTGCTAAGACTGATGATGACGAAGATTTGGAAGAAGTCAACAAGCAAGAAGAATTTGACGACAGTTGTCAAGAGGTGGAAATATCCAAGGAAGAGCATAACGGGTAGACCTCGCATTGTCTAAGTGTGGGAAAGTTACCCTTCTTAAATCACCATCCAACACAATATTTTCAAGTGGGTAAAATTCTTGCCCTCAAGCTTTACTTTCTCACTTGAATATAGTTTGATTGAAAATGATGGTCAATTTAGAGCACTTTGTAGAACTAAGAGTAAGAAGGAATTGTGTAGTGGTCGGAAGTTTGGTATTAGGCTCACTGAGGTCAAGTTTCCAAGACAAAGGGACCATGATTGGATGAATGCTACTTCATATGGGTCTAGGAAGAAAACTTGGTGTGCTAAAGAGAATTCTATGTGCCAACCACCCGAATGGAGGAATCATGATGCTCAACTTGAAGACGAGTGCGAAAACAAGATATGGGACCCCGGATCGCTACATGAACACCATATGTGGGAGCTCATATCTTGGGTAGAACTTCACCCAAGCCTGGTGAAGACGGTTGAAATTTCTATCAACCATTTGAGGGGCAAAGATCCTTGGAAATTCAAGGATGAGTACAAGCATAAGCCACCATGACAAAGAGCTTCCCAAATGTCCAACTTAAGGACTTAAAATAAAAGTACTAGGTGGGAGACACCCCACCATGGTAAACTCTTTCCACTCTCTTGTAGATTTGATTAATAAGTGATTTGAGTTGCCATTGTAAGTAGTTTTTCTCTTTATATAGTTGTTTTAATAATTTGGTTGCTAGTTACTTGTGATGCAAGCTTTCCTTGCTCATATTTGAAAACCCTTCAAAAAGCCAAAAAGATTTTTGTAATTTTGCATTTTAGATAGTTTTGAGTTGTAGGTAGTGTTAGGGAAGTTTTAGGCTTTTTTAGTGTTCTTGAAAAAAAAAGAGGTTAGGAACACGTATGCACGTTGTACGTATACGCGTCGATGAGCGGATGCATCCCCATACATAAATCCAGAGAGTTAGGCACACATCGCACCAACATTAGGCTTCTCGCATAAGCTGCAACCCACGTGGGTGCGTACCTGATGCGTACGCATTGATGCATTGGTGCAGCATCCATACTAACGACCCGAAAGTTGTGCTAACTCTGGGCCAACATTATGCCTCAGGCCCAACTCTCCACCCACGCGGACGCGCACAGTATGCGTACGCATCCATGCACACACCCCCCTCCATGCTTTGGTGCACATGACGCCTCCGCGTCCATCCCTTTTTTTGCCCAACCACGCTAACACGTACAGAACGCGCACGCGTGGATTTAAAATCCATAACCACCAAGGACGCGAGAACCCTAATCATTGCGTCCCTCATTTCTTCTTCCCCCCAACATTTCCCTTCCACCCTTCCTCCATAGCCAATCTTTGGAGCTCTATCACCGGCCATACTCCGGTGACCCACTGCCACCGAGCCACCGCAACAACTTCTTTCTCCTTCTCCCTTCCCTTCCCTCTTCCCCTCTTACCTCTACCTCCCTCCCCTCTCTCGGCCAACCACCTCTGTCACCAACCACCGCTGCAGCCATCTCCAAGCCGCCAGTGAACCACCCGTCACCATCAACTTCCTTTCCTCTTTTCCCCTCCTACGTCTCTATTTCTCCCGCCACAACCGTCACTCTCTTCCTTGGGTTTGTGTCACCTTGCTCTGCCCCCTTCTCTGTGATAGTCGCCACTGTAAGCCACCGCCGCCCCCGTTTTTTAGCGGCATTGCAGTCCTTTGCCTTCTCACATTTCCCAGTTCCCCCTCTATTTCTGCTTACCTCCCAGGTTCCCCCTGCCTCATCACTGTTTCTCTATTTCTTTACTATCTTTTATTAATTTTGTTAGTTGATTTTAGTTGCTTGTTAGGATAGTTAGAAATGCATGCTGTTAGGTAGATAGGATGTGGTTAGAAGATTTTAGGCCTGATAATTGCTCCATTCTTGTTTACTTTCTGAATATAAATTGCTTGGTTGTTGATTTGTAAAGCCATGTGTATACTATGTTGCTGTTTGTAATTTCTACTACTTTTTGCTATCAGGGAACATCCAATTTACTGCCAGAATGCTGCCCAAATTTCTAGAAATTGTTTTGTTTTTGAACTTGTTACCTAGAATTGAACTTGCCACTTTTCAAATTGAGTTTTGCTTGACTTCACCAAGTTCAATTCTTAGGTTACTTTGGGTGGTATTTCCATGTTTACTTTGCTCCCTGTGATATGCATTGAACCTTCATGTGCTTTCACTCTTCAAGTAAATCAAATGCCTTTTGACTCACACTGAGCTTACCATTTGACCTTAACCTGGATTTTCTTTCTTGAATATGGTTCATTTGTTTGTGATACTTGGTACACCCCACTAGTGTAACCCTTGTGAAATTGTTTCCAACTTGATTTTGGTTACACTAGTGCCTATTTCAACTTTTCAACACCAAGTATTGCACACTTGGTGACCTTATGCATTGTTGATTACTTGCTTTCTATTATATGCTTTTATGCAATCTCATATTTCATCATCAATGACTGCATCTTCCTCATGATTGTGAGTGTGCTTGTTATCCTTATTTTCTGCATTTATCTTGATTAAGCAAATAACCGTCATACCACTAAGTTTTGAACTAGTTTTCTAACTTCTAAATCGATTAACCAAATGACTTCCTTTTTAGTTTTCAACTAACCCTGTCACCATTCTTTTGGGGTATGACACTTATTGAGCTTAATAAACAAGCATTGTGCTACAATTGCAAGAATTCTTGGTTTATGGCTTTGTTTTGATTTCTGATTTTTGTTGCCTACTTTCCAAGATCTCTTTTTCTTTTAACTCACTTCATGCATATGTCATCCCTTGCTTTCTATTCTTCTACTTGGCTTAAATGTTTATATAATGTCATATCTATTTTTTAGGATGGCTGACAAAGGGAAAGCCAAGGTTACCTCTAGAAAGAGGAAGAAACCTCAAACCTCCACTCTTTCACCTTTCGCCAATTATGCTAAGAACCCACTCAATGAAAAGGACAAAGAGAACCAGCAGCTACCTGCCACTGACACACATAGGATTTCTAACCTGTACTATGAGCTCCGCTTCCCGACCTATTAGAAGAAGAACCTCAACATAGAGAAGAAATTGGCCATTCCCACCGACCTGAGGCGATCCATTGAGACCCGTATTAAGGGACTAGGCCTAGGTTTTATTGATAGGGAGCTGGGTAGGATAAACACATCATAGGTCAAGGAATTTTACTGTAATTTCTTCAGAGCGACCCTTGATTCGGTTTACCTATGAGGGGACAGATATTGGTTACCGAGCCTACCATTGAGGATGCACTCCATTATCTGCCTAAGACCGATGCCACAGATGCCTATGAGCAGGCGGAGGTGGAGATGTATTGTATGACCTTTGATTATGAGGCTTTCAGATGTGTTATTGCCAGCTCGGATGCCCCTTGGGTGATGGATGCCGATAATAAGAAACCCAAGGGGATGCTTTTTGCTCATCTATCGAGAGAGGCTAGGACATGGCAGCAGATCTTTGCCACTTATGTCATGCCTACAACATATTTTACTAAGATTCCGGTGGACATGCTCATCATGATCGGATGTGTTATGGAGGGGAAGGAGGTGTACTTTTCCCGATTGATCAGGAGATACATGTGGCAAGCACATGTCCATGGCATACTTCCATCTCCCACTTTGGTCACTAGGATGGCTGAGCTAGCCAGTGCTCCATAGAGAGTAGATGACGTGTCACCACTACCCCCAGATGACGGCAAGGAGGATTTTATTCCGTGGGGTACATGGGTGAACGAGAAGCCTCCATCTCGGTGTGCATCTAGAGCTAGAGCCAGAGCAGCAGCAGCTAGACCTTCTTCCTCATCAGCCATACCAAGACCTTCAGCACCAGCAGCACCCTCAGCACCACCAGCACCCCAGCCAACATACCTCTTAGTACAGCGTCTCTTCCGCTTCATGGAGCGTAGTGAGTGCCGCATCATGCGATGCCTTGATAGAGTGGATCAAATGTTTGTGGCACTGGGCGTTGAGTTACCCCCTCTTCCCGACCTTTCTTCATCTGACGAGGAGCATGAGGAGGAGCAGGCTCAGTCAAAGGCACCTCCACAGACACAATCTACCCCGGAGCCACAACCTGAGACCTAGCAGCCAGATGCGACTGTTGACCCCCATTCCGAGCCCGTGTAGTAGCATCGAGGACGATGTTTCATTCTAAGTGTGGGGAGGTCACCGTCGTCGCCGTCGGTGGATAGCTTTATTTTGGTGAACATTTTCGGACATTTATCTCTGAGATTATGTTATTTTACTTTATTTCACACTTTTTGGATTATTGTATATACTAGTATTGTGGATACTTTTATTTTTGTTGTTGTATACTTTTATTTTATCGCATTTTGTACCTTAGATTGGTATATATTTCATATTTTTAGTTGGATTTCGCTTTATATAGTTGTCTTAGCTTTTTGGTTGTGATTAGAAAAATATTTTGCATTGGTGGAACCTAGTTGACCCTTTTGCATATGGAAATTGGTTTTGATTAGAAAAAAAAGGGGGATAAACTAAGGAATTTTTAGAATTTCTCAATCACAACATTGCATTAATAAGCTTAGTCAAAAGAATGAGATTTTTCCAAGGAATTTATCTATAGGGCACTACCCCAATTGATTGGAAAATTTTTGTGGAACTTGCTTGAATCATATATTTTGTGAAGCATGTTTTGAGCTAAGAACACAAGCTTGTGAGATTTGAGCCTGGTTACATCTTATAACCACATATTTTCCTTCTTGTGTGTAATTGTTCTCTTTTTATGATTGTGATCCTTGATTTGCTTAATTCTATATGTCCAATTATTTCTTGTATTCATGCATTTATATGATTGAGGCCATTACTTCATTAGCTCACTTACCCAAATAGCCTACCTTTTACCTTCCATTGTTAACCAATTTTGAGCCTACGCTTAACCCAATTGTTCTTTATTTAGCACATTACAAGCCTAAAGCAAAAAATAATAAAAGTCCCTTGTTTGGATCTTTGATTAGCTTAGGCTAGTGAGAGTGTTTATTATTCAACTTTGGGGAATTGGGTACATGCTCATGTATTGATGTAATGTATAGACCTTATGCATTGATGTCCTTATACAAAGTTTGAAAGAAATAAAAAAATTTGAGAAAAACAAAAGAAAAAGAAAAAGAAAAAGAAAAAGAAAAAAAAAGAAGAGAAAGAAAAAAAGAGAAAAACAATAAAAAAGGACAAAATGCCCCAAAGTAAAGTCCAATAAAAGATCAATGCATAAGTGTTGTGAAATGAAAAAGAAAATGCACGAGTATGTGAAAAAGTGAAGAATGGGTAGTTAGGTTAGTTTTCAATTTGTATAGGTCATTGTATAGGTTAGGTGGGAAAGTTTAAGCTCATCAAAGATTCAAATTCTAGTCTACTTAACCATATATGATCCTACCTTGACCCTAGCCCCATTACAACCTTTGAGAAAGCCCTCATGATATTTGTATGCATGCATTGAATGATTGTTGATTGTTAGATGAAGAACAAATTTTGGAAAAGCATGATTAGGGGAGAATTGAGTGAATCAACCCCTAAACACTTGAGTGGCTAGAGTGGATACACATTCGGTGAGGGTTCGATTGCTCAATTAAATGTGCTCACCATAATCATTCTTATTCTTGCATTTTTGTAGATCTTTATGATAATTCAATACAATTGTGGGTTGGATTTGATTCTTATTGCTCTAGCCCTTGTGCTTACATATGTTTTCTTGGAAGTTAATTTGTTTTGACCAAGCACTTGCATTCATATAAATAAGTTGCATTTAGATAGTTTGCATATAGTTTAGTTGCATTAAATAAATGTCGTACCCCTTATTTCATTCTTGGTTTAGCATGAAGACATGCTAAGGTTTAAGTGTGGGGAGGTTGATAAACCCCATTTTTAGGGTTTGTCTTGTGTTAAATCTAGAGTATTTTGTTAACCTTTCTTCACATTTATTCAATAAATAGCATAGTTTCATGATTGTCTCTTAATTTGTGCTTAAATGTGAAAACATGCTTTTGGACCCTTGATTTGATAATTTTAATATTCTTTTGATTCCACTAGATGCCTTGATGTGTTTACTAGTGATTTCAGATTGAAAAAGGCTAGGAATGGATCAAAGGAGTGAAGAGAAGCATGTAAAGTGGAGAAATCATGAAAAAGCAAAGATTTGGGATACGTCCATGGACTCGCACGCGCACTAGACGCATACGCGTGAATCGCGTAATACTCCAGGGATGCGTACGCATACATGACGCGTACACGTCGATGCCCGCACATGACTTCTTTAATGAAATTGTGGCCAGCGATTTCTGAAGGGCTTCTGGCCCAATTTTGAAGCTGAACTTTAGCAGGAAAAGGCTATTTAACCAAGGATTGAAGAGAGATAAGAAAGGAAGTTACCAATTAGTTTTAGATCTAGTTTTAGAGTTAGTTTTTCTAGAGAGAGAAGCTCTCTCTTCTCTCTAGAATTAGGATTAGGTTTAGGTTAGAATTTCTTAGATCTAGGCTTTAATATTTGCTTTCATCTACTTCTACCTTTCAATTCTATGTTGCTACATCTTGTTCTTCTATTCTCCAGTTGTAATTTCTTCTAATTTGTTTCCACATTTTGTAGTTGATCTACTCTTGTTCTTCTTATTTTCTCTTTATGCAATTTGAGGTAATTCATGTTAATTATGTTTTCCTTGATTGTTGTTGTTAATTCTTTGTAATTAATTGTAGTTAGAATTCATTCTTGTTGTCAATTCTACTATGCTTTCCTTTTATGCCTTTCAAGTGTTTGATAAAATGCTTGAAAGAATGTTAGAGTAGAATTTTATGTTCTTGGCTTGAGATGGTAACTTAGGAACTCTTGAGTTACTAATGTCCAAGTGATTGATTATTGATAGCCATTGACTCTAGCTCTCACTAATTCGATTAGGGAATAGTTAGGACCTCTGAACTTGGATTGATATAGCTCATTTGACCTCCCTTTACTTGTTAGAGGATGATTTAATGGGATTCATCCTTGCAATTATCATGTTGTGATTAGTGATAGAGATAAAGATCCTTGACCACCAAACCTTGCTAAGACCATTTTATCATTTGATTTTCACTACCGTTTACTTGTCAGGTTCCTTATCCAAAACCCCCAAAATATACAACTCATAACCAATAACAAGAACACTACCCTGCAATTCCTTTGAGAGACGTCCCGAGGTTTAAATACTTCGGTTAATAGCATTATTAGGGGTTTGTACTTGTGACAAACAAATTTTTGTATGAAAGGATTATTGTTAGCTTAGAAACTATGCTTGCAACGAGATTTCATTAGTGAAATTCTTTACCAAACAAAAATCCTCTCATCAGATATATAATTCCAGCCTCCCATAGTTTTGTAACCTCGTTTTGGACCATCTCTTTCATAGCTGGATTCAGCCTCTTCTGTGGTTGCCCAACCGATTTAGCATCATTTTCGAGTCGAATCTTGTGCATACATTGAGTTGGACTAATCCCCTTTAGGTCATTTATAGTCCATTTGAGAGCTGTCTTGTGGGTTTTGAGTAGTTGAATTAGAGATTCGTCTTCTTGTTGCTTCAAGCAGGAGCTTATAATCACTGGATAGGTGTCACTATCTCCTAGGAACACGTACTTCAAGGATGGAGGTAAAGGATTGAGCTCGAGTTTAAGGGCCCTGTTTTCCACCCTAGGTGTGATTAGTATCTCCTTCTAAGGTTCTGGTTCATTCAGTTCAGGCAGAGTGACTTCTAGAATATCTTTTAGTTCCTCTTCAAGTCTTTCAGCCTCAAACACTTCCTCAACTAGGGGCTCTTTGATGTCTATCCTCATGCGTTCTTTAGGGGGATCCATGTTTTGCATAGCTTTATCTATGTTTAGCACAAACTCATCTTGATCAACTCTTAGTGTTACTTCCCCCTTCTGGACATCAATGATGGTTCTTCCTATGGCTAGAAAAGGTCTTCCTAAGATGATGGATGCCTTCTTGTCCTCTTCCATATCCAGTATCACAAAGTCTGTAGGGAAGGTGAAGGGGCCTACCCTCACAATCATGTCTTCAACCACCCCTATTGGAAACTTGACTGAAGGGTCAGCAAGTTGGAGGTAAATACGAGTAGGCTTTATATCTTGAATCTGGAGTTTCTTCATTAATGATAATGGCATTAGGTTGATGCTTGCTCCAAGGTCACATAAGGACATCTTTATGCAGGTCTCTCTAATGGTGCAGGGGGATCACAAAGCTTCCAAGGTCCTACAATTTCTCAGGTAAGTTCCTCTGAATGACTGCACTCCATTCCTTGGTGAGTATAACTATTTTTGCCTCTCTCCAGTCCCTTTTGTGACTCAATATGCCTTTCATAAACTTGGCATAGGAAGGAATTTGTTCCAGAGCCTCTGCAAAGGGGATTTTGATCTCAAGCTTCTTAAAAACTTCCAAGAACTTAGCAAATTACTTATCCTTTCTGTCTTTTGGAGTTTCTGAGGATAGAGTAGCTTGCCCTTATATTTTGGGGATTTTCGTCGTTCAGGATGAGTTTCCAAAGTGACTAGAATGGTGTTTTTAGGGTGTCTGGGGAAAATGTCCTTTGGATTTGCGTTTATAGCTCCTCCACTCTCTGGGTGTTGAGCGCTCGTTTTACCCTCTTTTGGGCGTTCAACGCCCCTGATGGTGCTCTGGGTTGCTGCCTTCTTACCTTCTGACGTTTCCTCTTCATCCTATGCTCTATTGTTCTGAGGTTGGGTAGTCAGGGTCCTTCCACTCCTCAATTGAATAGATTGGCACTCCTCTCTTATCTGTTCAGATATCTGATATTTGGCCTAGCGCAACTGCACTTCCATATTCTTGCAGGAAGCTCGGGTCTCCTGTAATACCTCTACCAACATGGAGGCCAATTCAGGTGCAGTGTTAAGTTGTGGGTGTTGAGACAAAGTGTTGTTGACTAAGCTTTTCAAGCTTAACACTTCTTTGACTTTCCCTTTCGTTGAGGTCTCATCGAATGAGTATAAATACTGATTGTTGGCGACCATTTTAATAAGTTCATTAGCTTCTTCAGTTGTCTTCTTCATGTGTATTGAACCACCAGCAGAGTTTTCCAGGGACATCTTGGCCATATTCATGAGTCCATAATAGAAAATATCTAGCTAAACCCAGTTTGAGAACATTTCAGTAGGGCATTTTTTGAGCATCATCTTGTACCTCCCTCAAGCATTTGCTTGTACTTCCCCTTAAGCATCATGAAGGGACTCGCTCTCCCCTTGTTTAAAAGACTGAATATCCAGTCTCAGCTTAGTCAGCTTCCTTGGGGAAAGTATTAATTTAGAAACTTGCTCACTACTTTACTTCATGTGTTTAGGCTTGCTCTGGGTTGAGCATCTAACTATCTCTTTGCTTGGTCTTTTACAGTAAATGAAAAGAGTAGCAGCCTGTAGATGTTAGGGTCTACTCCGCTGGTCCTCACAATGTCACAGATTTATAGAAAGTCAGCAATAAATTTAGTGGGTTCTTCCTGTGGGAGCCCATGAAACTGGCAGTTTTGCTGCACTAGAGTAATCAATTGTGGGTTGAGCTCAAAATTGTTTGCTCTAATAGGAGGTACGCTGGTGCTCCTTCTATAGAGGTCAGGAGTGGAAGCTGTATAAGATCCTAGAGTTCTTCTGGGTTGTGCACTTTCATATACATCCATAGTGATTTTGTTGTTCCTGTATTCGAAAACAAGAGACAAGAAAAGTGGGAGTCTCTATATCAAAGTATAGAGAGATCCTAGTGAGATATCCAAAGCAATGAAATAAAATAAAGTAGGTACTGAAATAGAATTTTGAAGTTAATTTTTTGGAAATTAAAGAAATAGCGAGCGCTAAAAAGACACCAAACTTAAAAATTGAAAAAAAGGGGAAATCAATGATAAAGGTTTTGTGAAAAATAAAGTAATAAGCAAAACTTAAACTTAGAAACTCAAATGGAAATAAAAGGTCAAAAACTGATAAATGTACCTAATCTAAGTAACAAGACAATCGGTAGTTGTCAATCACGAACAACCCCAGCAACGGCGCCAAAAACTTGGTGCACAAAATTTGAACTCGCATAACATCACCGCAAGTGCACCGGGTCGTCCAAGTAATACCTCAGGTGAATGACGGTTGATCCCACGAGGATTGTTGGACTGAGCAAGAAATAGTTATCCTGTTGGACTTAGTCAGGCAAACAGTAAAGATAGTTGTTGGTGTAAACGCATAAAACAATATAATAAAGAAAGCAGAAAAGAGTATGTGTAAAAATAATCATGAGAAAACAGTTAAATCCTCGGAGATGTTTATCTTTCTGGATTAATACTTCTTACTAACTATTTTAACAATGAATGATTCATTCCATGGCAAACCATGAGTGATTAAAGCCTAATGTCTTAGCAAATTAATCTTCCCCAAATCTTACTAAAACACCACATACAAGGTCAATTCTTTCAGATCAGAGGGTGAAGTTCAAAAATCTAGTTTAGTGCCACAAAAACCTCAATTACCCAAAACTAACGAGCTTTTATGTCACATATCTAATTAGCCCAGATAATTAGTAGTTTAGGAGGAGTGTTTTCAAGCTGTAGCTCAAGCGAGATAACTCTTTCAAGAATCACAAGAGTTCAAGTAGAATAAGGGGTCACACTGTCATTCTACCCCAGATTCATAAGATTAAGAATGAAAATAACACCTTAGAATTGAATCAAACATTAATTAAAATAGAAGAATAATACTATTAATCCATAGAAATAAACAAAGCTCTTAACCTTAACCAGGAGGTTTAGTTGCTCAAAATTTTACAGGGAAAATAGTAAAGAAGATCTGTGTCTGGATATTCCTTAAACCTAAGTGATCTCCTCTTTAAATAGTAAATACTAACCCTAAAAGATGTTACTTTAAAATTAAAAGTTATAAGGATAAGATAAGATAAGCTAAGGAGTGCTAAAATCAAACTTTGGGGCCCACTTGGTTATGTGCTTCAGTTCTGCCTGGCGTTCAGTGCCAATCTGGGCGTTGAACGCCCATAAGGGGGGGTAGAGTTTGCTGGTCCTTGCTCCCTGGCTGGTGTTGAACGCCAGTTTTGGGCGTTTAGCGCTAGGAGTTGCTGCTTCTTGGGCGATAAATGCCAGGCTTGGACGTTTAGCGCCAGATTTGGCAGTGATTCTAGAAGAAAATTATAGACTATAATATATTATTGAAAAAGTTCTAGAAGTTAGCTTTCTAACGCTAATGAGACCGCTTTTATTGGACTTTTGTAGCTCAAGTTATCCTCGTTGGAATGCACGGAGGTCAGGATTGACAGCATCTGCTATCCTTTCTTTGTCTCTGTACAAGACTCTGCCAAATTCTCCCGAAATTCATCTAAAATCATAAAAATAACACAAAAACTTAAAGTAACATCCAAAGATAAATTTTGCACTAAAACATAGCAAAACTTAATAAAATCTAACTAAAAACACTATAAAAATAGATAGAAAAAGGGTATAAGATGCTCACGCATCACCCATGTTGTCTTCTCGATTGTTGGTAAGCCTATACTTCATGCAACGTCATGTGTTAATAATATTTTCCATACTTTTCATTACACACACTATTTGTTACTGATCTTATCATGTGCTACCATTAGTCCAATGTCTTGCATCTTAGTCACTTCACTGCTCAGAGGCACCCTCTTCTCCTAACTCACGGCAACATAGAGGTTGAAGCAATGTACACAAGATATAGTTGCAAAAGAAATGGTAGATTCGGGATTATTTCTGAAGGGCGGGAAACCTTTTCTTCCTTGTGAAACTTCAAGCTAGGTGGTGTTGGGGTCTTCGAGGTCATCTCCATTGATCCGCTCACAATCATCTAGGTTCACTGTAGATAGGATGTTGTAGGATCAAGAGCATATGGCCTTATGTCCCTGTATTTAAAATATGTTTGCATATATTTTGCTAAGACTTTCAGTATGGAAATAGGTGATAATTAACCAATATGTCCTTATTTTTGGTACTTGTTCCTTTTATTTCTGTGATGTCTTTGAAAACATTTACTACTGTTACACCAGCCAAAAATACTCTGGTGATTTCGTACTATTGCACAATTCCATCTTCAATGTTCTTCTTTTGGTACTCTAGTTATCACGTTTTAAGTTGTATAATATTGTGTATAAGTAAGCTCCACTAACTTGATACCTTCAAGGAATAACTAATCTTCATTTATTTGATGTTTTTCTTAGATGTAACTTGTAAATAGAAAGGCAAAAATCCGGTAACATGCAAATTTAAAGAATTGAAGTACAACATTTGTTTTTAGGATGGTTCTAGCATGAAAAAAGCATTTCCTGGTCCTTAAAATTACTAGAATGGTTTTTAAACTTTTGTCTAATCCTTAAAATTTTGTATAATCCTTAAATTTTTGTCTTTAAGCTCTTCTTCTCTCAAAAAAAAGTTCCAAACTTTCTCACAATAATGTTCCACAAAATCAAATGATAAATGCTATCTTAGTTTAGTTTTAAAACATGGTTTAATAGCCATTAAAGCTAAATGTTGTTTCATGTTTGTCATTATCGTCATCAAGTTCTTCAAATTCATCCCCACTAGATATTTGAGGACTCCAAAAAATTTTTGAACAAAAAATAATAGTACAATAAATCCAATAAATCATGCCTAATTATCCATGTCAATTTCTCATTCTTGGTGGGGAAAAATTAACAAAACTATATTAGCACAAATTCATTTGAACTAGTAGAAATTCATATTGTTGCACAAGTTTGATATGTTCAATGTTGGTCCTGGAAGGAGAAATTTTAACTTTTTCCACCATAGACAATTCCTTGGTCTTTTGGATTTGTGCATACATTGTAAAGTAGTAACACATGATTCATTCTCAACCAAAGCCAAACACATTGTCAGTAATTCAAGCGGTGAGTTAATTACATTAAAGCATGCATATTTACCCAATATTCGTAATGTACAAAATTCTGAAAACGAAATGTTCTGAGTAATCAATTACTCTTATGCATCGCCGCGAATAACGGCATGTAGGATACTTGTTTGTTTCCATATAGCATTGGCGAAAGTAACAGATCACCGACATCGTGCTGCATGTGTATCGTGGGATATGTTTCATCCATGGCATGATTATTGCATTTATAGTTTGTGAATAAATGTCCTCCTTATTGGTATGAGAGCTTCACCTCCTAATTACATAATTATTGTATAACACAAATCATAATCTTGCATCAAAACATAATGATCATTCATCGTATATTGGTTAAAAGGAGTTTAACACTCCTGTTTTACAGAGTGTAAGTTTTTATTATCTAATCCATTCATGGATGTGACATCCATGGATTACCTGCTTTCATGGAGGTTCAGCTGGTTTAAAAAATAAAAAAAAAACAACTATAAAACGTGATACTCATTAATTTACCCAGTTATTGTGAAGAATATAACAGGTTGAGATTCAGAGAAATAACCTCATCAAACATGTTATCTTTACCCTTCCAGTTCCTCAAACCTGTGGCCATAAATTTCCTTGATCCACCCTTTTTAAAAACTTGCGCATATACAGGAATACCTTCACATAATTTCATGCTATTGAAATGAACACCCACCCAAAAGTTTTCACCTGCATCAACCAAATTTGTGTGAAAAAATCATACCTTGGTCTTAGGTCGTGATAAGTCTTCAGACTTAACTGAATTCGACTTCAAAGAATTAGCAGATCTTTGTTGCTTAAAATCAACCTTGGCTAATGGATTGTCATTTGATCCCTCGCAAGGGTTACCTTGCTCACTCTGCTGCATCAGATCTGGACAGCGCTTGTAGTAATGATCGTACATGTGGCGATTAGAGCATGCTCTCTTTTTCCTCCAAGAAAACCTCCTGGAAGGGGCTCCTGTACATTTAACAACAAAAGGATCATTGATCCCTACCAAGTTCGGATTTAGAGTGGACATGCCGTGTTTGCATGATTGCAAATAATAATTAGCTTCACAAGTTCTTACTAGACTTTGTCAAAGTTAACAACGTTTTTACAAGCAATATCACCCAGCTTGTTGCAATTGCATGCCAATGCACCAACTCGAAACTTTAAGACCTTTTCAACATCCTCGTTCATAGCCATTGTTGTGCTCGTACAATCATTCTTTGCATTCTTTGTCCACCTTTTGTAGAACAAAGACTTTGAAAACTCAAGGAGGTTTTCGAACTTCATGGAACAGAAAATGTGGCTACAAGGAATGCCACGCGATTCAAATAGCTTGCACGAGTACGAGAACAGATTGTTAGTTCTATCGACTTCCACCCGTTGATCTTTTGTCGGGCCTCCTACAGCAATCATACTAAACTCAACCTTGTCCAAGACCGTGCTTAATATCTTCGTATTCAAAGCCCAGCCCTCTGAATCTCATTACAAATTTCCTTAAAAATGTTGCAAGTGAAATAACATTATGCAAATCCTTCATATACCTCCAACGAAGTAATCATCACTGGCTCAGAGCATTGAGACATAAAGTCAGCTATTTATTCATTGCTTCTATACTTCTTTAAGGCCATATCCAGGTTATGCATGAAGTCAATGAGTGTACACTTGCGATTAACATAAAATCTTAAGGGAGAGTTTATACCTTCACACTGTGACGTCGTCCCTATGTACCCGAAAAACTTTTCCCCTAAGAAACTATGGGACCACATCGTACGAATTTCGTAAGTCTTTTCCATCCACGTATTTCCAACAAGGTTGTGCTTATTCAAAATGGCTTCCCATCTTCGATCAAAATCTATGCAGTCGTTGTTGTTGTATATAAGACCTTTAAAATCCGGTAGGAAATTAGGATTCTTGATATTTTCACATGCCTTTCTATAAAGATACTGATGAGCGGATATTTTATATGCTTTTTGGGGTAATTTCATGTAGTTTTTAGTATGTTTTAGTTAGTTTTCAGTATATTTTTATTGGTTTTTAGGCAAAATTCATATTTTTGGACTTTACTATGAGTTTGTGTGTTTTTCTGTGATTTCAGGTATTTTCTGGCTGAAATTGAGGGTGTTGAGCAAAAATCTGATTCAGGCTGAAAAAGGACTGCTGATGTTGTTGGATTCTGACCGCCCTGCACTCGGAATAGATTTTTTGGAGCTACAAGAGTCTAATTGGCGCCCTCTCAATTGGGTTGGAAAGTAGACGTTCAGGGCTTTCCAGCAATATATAATAGTCCATACTTTTCTCGAATATAAATGACTTAAACTGGCGTTTAACGCCAGTTCCATGTTCCATTCTGGCGTTAAACGCCAAAAACAGGTTACAAGTTGGAGTTAAACACCCAAAATAGGTTACAACCTGACATTTAACTCCAAAAATAGCCCAGACACATGAAAAGCTCAAGTCTCAGCCCCAGCACACACCAAGTGGGCCCCAGAAGTAGATTTCTATACTATCTATCTCAGTTTACTCATTTTTTGTAAACCAAGGTCACTAGTTTAGTATTTAAACAACTTTTAGAGGTTTATTTTGTATCTCATGACATTTTAGATCTGAACTTTGTACTCTTTGATGGCATGAGTCTCTAAACTCCATTGTTGGGGGTGAGGAGCTCTGCTGTGTCTCGATGGATTAATGCAATTATTTCTGTTTTCTATTCAAACACGCTAGTTTCTATCTAAGATATTCATTCGCACTTCAATATGATGAATGTGATTATCCGTGACACTCATCACCATTCTCAATCTATGAATGCGTGCCTGACAACCAGCTCCGTTCTATCTTAGATTGAACGAGTATCTCATGGATTCCTTAATCAGAGTCTTCGTGGTATAAGCTAGAATCCATTGGTAGTATTCTTGAGAATCCGGAAAGTCCAAACCTTGTCTGTGGTATTCCGAGTAGGATTCAGGGATTGAATGACTGTGATGAGCTTCAAACTCACAAGGGTTGGGCATAGTGACAGACGCAAAAGGATCAATGGATCCTATTCTAGCATGAGTGAGAACCGACAGATGATTAGCCGTGCGGAGACAGTGCACCTGGACCATTTTCACTAACAACGGTGATCCACCAACATATAGCTTGCCATAGGAGAAACCTTGCGTGCGTGAAGAAGAAGACAAGGAGAAAGCAGAGATTCAGAAGACAAAGCATCTCCAAAACTCCAACATATTCTCTATTACTGCATAACAAGTATTATTTGATTCATGCTTTTTATTTACTACCAATCAAAATTGAGAATTATTATTATCCTCACTAAGAGTTACAAGATAACCATAGCTTGCTTCAAGCCAACAATTTCCGTGGGATTCGACCCTTACCCACGTAAGGTATTACTTGGACGACCCAGTACACTTGCTGGTTAGTGGTACAAGTTGCGAAAAGTGTGATTTACAATTTCGTGCACCAAGTTTTTGGCGCCGTTGCCGGGGATTGTTTGAGTTTGAATAACTAACGGTTTATCTTGTTACTTAAATTAGGAAAAATTTGTCCTTTTGGTTTAGAGTCACTAGGATTGCATCTTTTATTATTCTTTTTTAAAAATCTTTCAAAAATATTATTTTTCTCTATTAGTTTTTAATTTTTCTTGGAGTCTTTTGTTTGAGTTTAGTTTCATATCTTAAGTTTGGTGTCAATTGCATGTTTTTGTTTTCCATTAAAAATACATTTTTAAAACACGTTAAATTTATAGCTCAGTTGGTTAGAACGTTGTGCTTATGTTCTTGGTAATTGGGTACCTTCCTTTTAAAACTTTTTTAAAAATAATTTTTCTTTGATTAAATCTTGTGCCAAACTTTAAGTTTGGTGTTCTCTTGTTAATTTTTCTTTAGTTTTCGAAAATTTTATTTTGATTTTCTAAAAATTTTAAGTTTAGTGTTCTTTCTTTTGTTCTTGATATTCTTGAGTCTTCTTTGTGTTTTGATCTTAAAATTTTTAAGTTGGTGTGCCTTGGTGTTTTCCCTCCAAAATTTTCGAAAACAAGGAGCATTGGATCTAAAAATTTTAAGTCTTGTGTCTTTTGTGTGTTTTTCTCTTTCATAATAAAATTCAAAAATAAAAAATATCTTTTCCTTTAATTTCTCATATTTTTCGAATTACTTGAGTTGATGACGTTAGGATTTTTGCTAGTAAAGAATTTTATAAAAATAGTTGCGTTGTAGATATAGATTCTAAACCAACAGAAATCCCTTCGTGCAACGTTTTGGTTGTCACAAGTAACAAACCCCTTTAAAATTGATAACCAAGTATTTAAACCTCAGGTCGTCTTCTCAAGGAACTGCAGGGAGGTATGTTCTTATTATTGGTTATGGAGATTGTAAATTTGGGTTTGAGAATGAGGAATGAATATGGCAAATAATTTAAATGGCAATTAAAATAAATAAATACTGTAAAGCAAACCCTTTGGCAAGGTACAAGAAATTGGAAGTCTAGACTTAGTTATTCTTATCAATAATAATGAAAGTAGAATCTTAATTCCACTTAGTTAACCTTTGCTAAAGCAAAGGAAAGTCAAGGGACTAATTAGTTTGACCTTCGAATTCTATGTATTTCCTAAGAAAAGGTTGGAATTATTGAAGTTCAGTTCAATTAGCAAAGATAACAGTTATCAATTATGTTGAGCTAAGATAACTCTTGAGTTACTGATTTCTTAACCAAGACCAAAAGGAAAAGGAATTAAATCTACTAGAGTAAAAATGTCTTCAGATTGGGAATAATCAATAACATAAATAAAAGAAAGCAATATTAACTGGAATACCTCAAATAACATTAATTCAAAAGAGTAATCTGTAATATAGAAGAATTCATAAACTGATTTGAAAAGAAGTAATGAAAAGGAATATTGAACCTGATAAGAAGATGAGATAAATTCCTAATTTCTAAAAATCCTAATCCTAAATCCTAAGAGAGAGGAGAGAGCCTCTCTCTCTCAAAACTAAATCATGGAAAGTGACTAAAAAATTCGAGATTCTCTGAATGGATGCATTCTCCCACTTCATAACCTCTGGTCTATGCCTTCTGGACTTGGATTTGGGCCAAAAAGGGCTTCAGAATTCGCTACGAATGCTTTCTGCAATTTCTGGTCCGTAGCCTCTGTTACGCGTCCGTGTGGGTCACGCGGTCGCGTCAATTGGAGCTTTCCTTGTTGCGCGGTCGCGTCAGTCACGCGGCCGCGTCATAGGTGTTCTTCTTTAGGTGCATGGCCACGACAGTCATGCGGCCGTGTCGCTGCTTCTTCGCGCTTGGCATGCGACCGCGTCGTCCATGCGGTCGCGTCGCTGCTAGCTTCTTCAGAAACTCCGTTTTGTGCTTTCCTTCCATTTTTGTATGTTTCCTTTGCATTCTTTAAGTCATTCCTACCTTAGAATATCTGAAACTACTCAACACACAAATAACGGCATCGAATGATAATAAAGGGTAATTAAATTAATTAATTTTAAAGCATAGGAAACATGTTTTTCACATACATCACATAATAAGGAAGGAAAAGTAAAACCATGTAATTAATATGAATAAGTGGGTGAAGAATTGAATAAATCACTCAAACTAAGCACAAAATATATCATAAAATATGGGTTTATCAGTTGACTTGGTCAAAATTTTTCAAATCATATCCTTTTAAGATTTTTAAAATCATATCTTTTTCAAAAATATCCTAACCACTTTCTCTCTCCTCACTTTTTCAAAAATCCTCATAAAATATTTTCAATTCTTTTTTTTATTTTTATTGTAGTTTTTATTTTATTTTATTTTATTATTTTGAAAAAAATTTTTAAATATAATAAAATAAATCGACATCATCTCCCTTTCTCCATCATGGATCTAAGTGGAAATGAACAGTCCAGAAGGACTCTGGGGTCATATGCTAACCCACTACTGCTTCATATGGGAGTAGTATTTGTATACCCTCCATCGAAGTCAGTAATTTTGAGTTGAATCCTCAGCTCATTATCATGGTGTAGCAAAGTTGCCAGTATTCCGGTCTTCCACAGGAAGAACCTACAGTGTTTCTGGCATAGTTTTTACAAATTGTTGACACATTATATGATAAGGAAGTAGATCAGGATGTCTACAAATTATTACTATTTTTATTTGCTGTAAAAGACCAAGCTAAGAGGTGGTTAAATAACCAACCTAAGGCTAGCATAAGGACATGGAAACAACTGTCTGGAAAATTCCTAAATCAATATTTCCCTCCAAAACAGATGACACAGCTAAGGCTGAATATCCAAGGCTTTAAACAAGGAGATTATGAATCTCTTTATGATGCCTGGGAGAGATACAGAGAAATGCTAAGAAAATGCCCCTCTGAAATATTTTCAGAGTGGGTGTAATTAGACATCTTCTATTATGGGCTAACAGAGAAAGCTCAGATGTCTTTGGACCACTCAGCTGGTGGATCTATACACATGAGAAAAATTAGTTGAAAAAGCTCAAGAGCTCATTAATACAGTTGCCAGAAATCAGCATCTGTACCTAAGTAGTGAACCTTCCATGAAAGAAGAGGCTAAAACAGTAACTGCTGAACTCAGTCTTGTAGAATAAGTTACTGAATTCAATCAGCAATTAGATTTTCTAACAAAACAACTAGCCGAATTCAAGGAGATATTACAAGACACAAGAATGGCTAATATGAATATGGAAGTACAGTTGAAGCAAATAGAACAGCAGTTATCAAAACAAATAACAGAAGAGTGCCAAGCAGTTCAATTAAGAAGTGGGAAAATATTAAATACCTCACTTCAAGGCAGTAGGAAGCCGAGAAATGAACAAACTGCTATCCAAAATCCCTCTGAGGACAGTAAGAGCCCAGAGAGGAATAAAGATTCCGTTTGCAGAGGCACTTGAGCAAATACCTTCTTTTGCTAAGTTCATGAAAGAGATCTTAAGTCATAAGAAGGATTGGAGAGAAACTGAAAAAGTTTACCTCATTGAAGAATGCAGTGCAGTCATTCTGAAAAGCTTACCAAAGAAGCTTAAAGATCCCGGAAGCTTCATGATACCATGCACATTAGAGGGTACTTGTACCAAGAAAGCTCTATGTGATCTTGGAGCAAGTATCAACCTAATACCTGCATCCACTATCAAAAAGCTTGGTTTGACTGAAGAAGTCAAACCAACCCGGATATGTCTCCAAATTGCTGATGGCTCCATTAAATACCCAACAGGCGTGATTGAAGATATGATTGTCAAGGTTGGGCCATTTGCCTTTCCCACTAACTTTGTGGTGCTGGAAATGGAGGAGCACAAGAGTCCAACTCTCATTCTAGGAAGACCTTTTCTAGCAACTGGAAGAACCCTCATTGACGTCCAAAAGGGGGAATTAACCCTGAGAGTCAATGAGGACGAGTTTAAGTTGAATGTTGTCAAAGCTATGCAACATCCAGACACCCCAAAAATCTGCATGAGCATTGATATCATTGACTCTCTGGTAGAAGAGGTCAATATGAATAAGAGTCTCGAATCAGAACTAGAGGATATCTTTAAAGATGTTTAGCCTAATCTGGAGGAACCAGAGAGAATAATAGAACCTCTGAAAATCCCTCAAGAAGAGGAGAAACCTCTTAAACCCGAGCTCAAACCATTACCACCATCCTTGAAATATGAATTTCTGGGAGAAGGTGACACTTTTCCTGTAATCGTAAGCTCAACCTTAGAGCCACAAGAAGAGGAAGCACTAATTCAAGTGCTAAGGACACACAAGACAGCTCTTGGGTGGTCCATCAGTGATCTTAAGGGCATTAGCCCAACCAGATTGACGTTAGGATTTTTGCTAGTAAAGAATTTGTAAAAATATAGTCGCGTTGTAAGTATAGATTCTAAACCAACAGAAAATCCCTTCGTACAAACGTTTTGGTTGTCACAAGTAACAAACCCCTAAATAAATTGATAACCGAAGTATTTAAACCTCGGGTCGTCTTCTCAAGGAATTGTAGGGAGGTATGTTCTTATTATTGGTTATGCAAAGGTATATTTTGGGGTTTTCAAAAGGGTTGAACAAGTAATGCAAAATAACAAGTCGTCAAAATAACAACTAGTAAAACTCTTGGCAAAGTGTGAGAACTGAAAGTCCTATCACAGTTATCCTTATCAATTGAGATGAGAATTGGATTTTTCTCCCACTAGGTCAACCTCTAACTATGAAGGTAAGTTAAGTGGATGAATTAATTTTTATTCCTCAAGTCCTAGTCTTTCCTTGGGAAAGGCTAGAGTTAGTGGAACTCGAATTAATTCTTGAAGAATTCCAATTTTCAGTCAACAATGAGTTTGATAACTCAAGAGTTATCAATTAATCAACCAAAGCCAAAAGGGAATAAAATCTACTTGAATGAAAATAATTTGGATAGAGCCCAAGCATCAATAACATAAATTAGAGAAAACAATCATAAGTCTGAAATACCTCAAATTATATTAATTAAAAAAATCCTAACATGAAAAGTTCATAAGCCAAATAGGAAACATAACTAATACAAGCATTAAAGTATCTGAAAGTAAAGAGGAATATAAAGTAAAAAGGAATATTGAACCTAATGAAGAGTTGAAATCCTAAATCCTTTAAGAGGAATCCTAATCCTAAATTCTAAGAGAGAGGAGAGAACCTCCCTCTCTAAAGACTACATCTAAAACTATCAAAAGTGTATTATCCATGAATAATGATGAATGGATGCATTCCCCCACTTCATAGCTTCTAATCTGTGTTTTCTAGGTCGAGAACTAGGTCAAAAACAGCCCAGAAGTCACTCCCAATGCTTTCTGGTCCGTACAGGTCGCGGCAAAGTGACGCGGTGGTGTCATCCACGCGTTTGCGTGGAATGAGATTCGCAGATGCGATGCATCCGCGTGGAGCGCGCATTTGCGTCACCTATCTATACGGCCACTATGGCGAATTTTATATCAAATCGAAGCTCCGAACGTTAGCTTTCCAACACAACTAGAACTGCATCATTTGGACCTCTGTAACTCGAGTTATGATTATTTTAGTGCGAGAGGATTAGGCTGAAAACTTTGCAGTTCCTTCAACTTCTTGTATTCCTTCCACTTTTGCATGCTTCCTTTCCATCCTCTGAGCCATTCCTGCCTTGTAATCTCTGAAATCACTTAACACACATATCAAGGCATCTAATGGTAATAAGAGAGGATTAATATTAGCAAATATAAGGCCAAAGATGCGTGTTTTCAATCATAGCACAAAATCAGGAAGGAGAATGTAAAACCATGCAAATCATATGAATAAGTGGGCAAAGGCTCGATAAAAACTACTCAATTAAGCACAAGATAAACCATAAAATAGTGATTTATCAACCTCCCCACACTTAAACATTAGCATGTCCTCATGCTAAGCTCAAGAGAAGCTATAAAGGAGTGAAGAGGAATGATAGAGAGTATGCAATGCAACCTATATATGCGGATGCAACTACATGCAAAATGTTTCTACCTACTTGGTTAAAAGTAAATAAGTTCTCCAAGACAAATATGAATCAAATTTCACTAATTCAAATTACACAATAAAAGACAAGTAAACTTGTAAGAAGATAGCTTATGAAAGCAGGGAACATAGAATCAAGCATTGAACCCTCACTGGAAGTGTATATCACTCTAGTCTCTCTAGTGTATAGGGTAATCACTCTATTCTTCTCTAATCATACTTTCTAAACTTTGTTCTTCATCTAACCAATCAACAAATATTTAATGTATACATACAAACATCATGAGGTCTTTTTTTCATGGTTGTAATAGGCCGAAGGTGAGGGTAATGGTATATATATAAGGCTAAGTGAGCTAATAATTGAACCCTTGATTAGTCTAAGATGTCACCTAACATATACATACTCTATATAATCTAGAAATCTTGCCTAGCTGCCCAATTTTCCCACTTGTGTGTTACATACTCATGCACCAATTTTATTTTTGATTTTATCCCATGTGCATTGATTCTTTAATTTTTGCATTGGGGTAATTTTTGTCCCCTTATTTAATTACTTAATAAATTTCTTTTTTCTTTTTTTTTCTTTTTTTCTTTTTTTTTTGAAACATAAGAATAATATATCAATGCACATGGTGTTGATTTCACATGAGCATGCTCCCAAATTTCAAATAATTTATTCACTTTAATTCCCTACTTTTTTCTATCATCCCATGTTCCCATAAAATTTCCCACACTTAAATTATACACAATATCTATCTTAAGCTAACCAAGAATTCAACTTGGGATTTTTATTTTGTTTTTCTGCTTAAGGCTAGTAATGTGGTTATAAAACAAAAGGGGAGTAAAAAGCTCAATGTGGCTAACAAGGGTGACATAAAAGGGTAGGCTTTATTTGGGATAAGTGAGTTAATAATCAAATATGGCATCAATCATATGCAAGCATGTACATACACTAAATAATGGACATATAGAATGAAACAAAGCAACGATTGCAATCATAGAGAAGAAAACACACAAGAATAAAAGTTTATGGTTAAATAATGTAACCATGTAAATAAGCTCAAATCTCACAGGTGGTGTTCTTTGGCTCAAAAACCATGTTCCAAATACAACTTCCAAACAAGTTTAACACAAATTTTTCAATTTAAATTAGTGAAATACTATAAAAAATTCTTGAAAAAGAAAATATTACTTCAACCAAGTAGTAACTAAATGCAAACAATCAACTACATATGCAATCTATTATGCAATGCAACAATGAACAAACAAAGAGAATAGAATATTGGTGTTGAGAAGATAATAACTAACCCGTGGAGATCGGTATCGACCTCCCCACACTTAAAGATTACACCGTCCTCGGTGCATGCTAAGATGTGCAAGTGGATGGGGGTTGTGGTTTCTCAACTAGTGCTCTTTTTGTTCCTTTCCTTGCTGGTGGTTTGGGAGTAGCTTTCTCTTTACCCTTCTTGGTGGCCATCCTGAAAAGGGAAAAAGAAAGTAACATGTAAAGCTAGGGATTCCAGCAAGGAAGAGAACGGGAAAGGTGGTAATCAATGCACAGTAAAGAAGAACGACGTTAACACATGGTCATGACTACATGTGAAAAGTCATCAATGGAAATATAGCAAGTGCATGTGATGACAGTTAAATGCAAGATGTTTATTGGCATGCTGGCAAAGGCATGAGTAGCGTAGATCAAGCATTAAAAGCCTTAATGTATTATTAGTCGTGAGAAACTACCAATAACGTTTGTATTGACAATTATATTTAATTAATAAAATATTTAAAAGGGTTTTGTGAAAAACAGGCATTAGAGTAGAAGGATAGAATAATTAAGAATGCACAATGCCATACGGGCTTTTTCACAAACACAAAGCATGCATATTAAGTAAGGTATGGAAAGTATTAAATTGAACATGCAAGCACCCTTAAAAAAATAATATATAATTGTCAAGTAATTTCTTAACAATCCACTAGCAAAATAATGACCCAAATAAATTTCTAACACCAATTGAAAGGAAAAAAAAAAGAAAAAGAAAGAAAGGAAGAAAGAAATACAAAGGGAGAGAAAAGATTTAGATTTGGGGAAGAAAAGATAAGATATTTGGCTGATCTGGATAAGCTGTGCGCCGCTTGTGACGCGGACGCGTTAGTGACGCGTTCGCGCGGATAGCGCTTCTTTGAAATGACGCGGACGCGTCATCCACGCGGTCGCGTGGATTGATTTGTGCCATTAGCGCGAGTGTAGCCTCGCGGCCGCGCAACTCTCTGCTTGAAACTCATATTGCCAAATTTTAGGGTGACGCGGTCGCGTGGGTGATGCAATCGCGTGGATGGCCTATTTTGAAAAATGACGCGGACGCGTCGTAGGGCTTGCCGCACAACTCTCTGTTTGAAACTCATATTGCCAAATTTTAGGGTGACGCGGTCGCGTGGGTGATGCGATCGCGTGGATGGCCTATTTTGAAAAACGACACGGACACGTGGGGCACGCGTTCGCGTGGTAGGGCTTGTGCTTCTAGCACAAGTCCAGCCCAATTCTAGCTCAACTTTCGGCCATACAGCCTTTTTACGTCGATTTTGAGGCACGCGTTCGCGTGCGTGACACGAACGCGTGGGAGGCATTTTTCCCACATGTCGCAGACGCGTCAGCGACGCGGTCGCGTGGATCAATTTGTGCCAAAGGTACGCCTCCAGCCACATTCTCGCGTGACTCTCTGTTCAATTTATTATCTTCCCAACGCACCTATGACGCAGACGCGTCGGCGACGCTGTCGCGTCGCGTGCAAATTTTTTTTTTTTGCAGTATGCAGAATGTGATGAATGTTATGCAAAATTTCAGGTTCAATCAAAACTCAAAAATAGACTAAAATTTGAACTGAAAAGGGAACGGTCATACCATAGTGGGTTGTCTCGCACCTAGCATTTTTAGTTAAAGTCCTTAAGTTGGACATTTGGTGAGCTCCTTGTTATGGCGGCTTGTGCTTGAACTCATCTTGAAACTTTCACCAATGCTTGGTCTTCCAATAAGCTCTATCCAAACTAAGTAAATTCCTCAAGCTTTGATGGAGTTCTTCACAAGCTTTGAGCTCCCAAAATTGATCCTCATATATTCCTGGATCCCAAATCTTGTTTCTACACCCATCTTCAAGTTGATTCTCATGATTCCATCCGGGTGGCAAGCAGTCTGAATTCTCACTAAAGCGGCCAAACAACTTCTTAGACCCATTCAGTTGAGCTGTACACCAACCTTTGCGTTTGAACTTAAAGCTTCTAACCATAATGAACCTTGCAGGACAATTCTTACCACTGACCATCTTCCGCTTACTCTTAATGCCAAAAAGATCTCTGATGAGCGGATAATTTATATGCTTTTTGACATTGTTTTTAGTATGTTTTTAGTATGTTTTAGTTAGTTTTTATTACATTTTTATTAGTTTTTATTTAAAATTCACTTTTTTGGACTTTACTATGAGTTTGTGTGTTTTTCTGTTATTTCAGGCATTTTCTGGCTGAAATTGAGGGACCTGAGCAAAAATCTGATTCAGAGGCTGAAAAGGACTGCAGATGCTGTTAGATTCTGACCTCCATGCACTCGAAGAGGATTTTCTGGAGCTACAGAAGCCCAATTGGCGAACTCTAAATTGCGTTGGAACGTAGACATCTTGGGCTTTCCAGCAATGTATAATAGTCCATACTTTGCCTGAGATTTGATGGCCCAAACAGGCGTTCCAAGTCAGCTCAAGAATTCTGGCGTAAAACGCCGGAACTGGCACAAGGATGGGAGTTAAACGCCCAAACTGGCACAAAAGATGGCGTTTAACTCCAAGAAAAGTCCCTACACATGAAAGCTTCAATGCTCAGCCCAAGCACACACCAAGTGGGCCCGGAAGTGGATTTTTATGTCATTTACTCATCTTTGTAAACCCTAAGCTACTAGTTCTCTACAAATAGGACCTTTTGCTATTGTATTTAGGGAGATCTTTCGATCATGTTTTTACGATTGAACCCTCTTTGGGAGGCTGGCCATTCGGCCATGCCTAGATCTTGTTCTTATGTATTTTCAACGGTGGAGTTTCTACATACCATATATTAAGGTGTGGAGCTCTACTGTACCTCGAGTGTTAATGCAATTACTATTGTTCTTCTATTCAATTTAGCTTATTCTTGTTCTAAGATATTCATTCGTATCCAAGAACATGATGAATGTGATGATTATGTGACACTCATCATCATTCTCACTTATGAACGCGTGCCTGACAACCACTTCCATTCTACAAGCAAACAAGGCTTGAATGTTTATCTCTTGGATTAATCAGAATCTTCGTGGTATAAGCTAGAATTGATGGCGGCATTCAAGAGAATCTGGAAGGTCTAAACCTTGTGTGTGGTATTCTGAGTAGGATTCAAGGATTGAATGACTGTGATGAGTTCAAACTCGCGATTGTGGGGCGTTAGTGGCAGACGCAAAAGAATCACTCGATTCTATTCCAACCTGATTGAGAACCGACAGATGATTAGCCGTGCTGTGACAGAGCGCGTTGAACATTTTCACTGAGAGGACGGGACTGTAGCCATTGACAACAGTGATGCCCAACATAGAGCTTGCATGGAAAGGAGTAAGAAGGATTGGATGAAGACAATAGGAAAGCAGAGAGATGGAAGGGACAAAGCATCTCCATACGCTTATCTGAAATTCTCACCAATGAATTGCATAAGTATCTCTATCTTTATTTTATGCTTTATTCATAAATCATTTATAACCATTTGAATCTGCCTGACTGAGATTTACAAGATGACCATAGCTTGCTTCATACCAACAATCTCCGTGGGATCGACCCTTACTCGCATAAGGTTTATTACTTGGACGACCCGGTGCACTTGCTGGTTAGTTGTGCGAAGTTGTGATAAAGAGTTGAGATTGCAATTGAGCGTACCATGTTGATGGCACCATTGATGATCACAATTTCGTGCACCAAGTTTTTGGCGCCGTTGCCGGGGATTGTTTGAGTTTGGACAACTGACGGTTCATCCTGTTGCTTAGATTAGGTATTTTTCATAATTTTTAAGAATGAATTCTAGAGTTTCAAGGTGATGTTCTTATCATCACCAAAGCTGATTGATTCTCATCAATTTAGCTCTTGAATGCAATGTTCTGCTGAAGCATTGCTAGACATGTCTAATTTCTTTAGACTTAAGCTTTAGACTAACATTGCATGATTCCTAGAATTCTTATTAAAAATTTTGAATCTCTTTATTTTCTTTTCCATATAACTTTCAAAAAATCCAAAAAAAATTATAAAATCTTAAAATCAAAAATATTTTATATGTTTCTTGTTTAAGTCTAGTGTCTCATTTTATGTTTGGTGTCAATTGCATGTTTCTGTTCTTCTTGCATTTTTCGAATTCATTCATGTGTCTTCATTGATCTTCAAGTTGTTCTTGATGATTTGCTTGCTCTGATCTTTAAATTCTCTTGTCTTGTGTGTTTTGTTGTTTCTCATATGCATTCTCAATTTGTTAGTGCCAGTAGTATACAAACTTCTAAGTTTGGTGTCTTGCATGTATTGTTTATTTGATTTTAGTTGCATTTTGATTATTCCTCATTACTAAAAATCCAAAAAAAATTTAATTTGCGTCTTTTCAAGTCAATAATACAGAAAATTGAAGATTCAGAACATACAGCAGAGGAATTACACAGAAAAAGCTGGGCGTTCAAAACGCCCAGTAAGGAAGGAAAACTGGGGTTTAAACGCCAGAATGGATACCATTCTGGGCGACTAATGCCAGGATGGCACAAGAGGGAAGATTTTTTTTTAATTCAAATTTTTTTCAAGTTTTCAAAATTTTTCAAAATCAAATCTTTTTCAAATCATATCTTTTCAATCATATCTTTTCAAAATTAATTTCTTTTCATTTTTTAAAAATACTTGCTAACAATTAATGATTTGATTCAACATTTCAAGTATGTTGCCTTTTTTGTTGAGAAAGGTTTAATGTTTGAATCATATCTTTTCTTGTTAGCCAAGTTATTAATTTTAAAAATCAAATCTTTTTAAATTGTTTTTCAATCATATCTTTTCAATCATATCTTTTTAAAACCATAACTTTTCAATCATATCTTTTTAATCACATCTTTTTCAAAATAGTTTTCAATCATATCTTTTTGAGTTCTAGTTTCAAAATCTTTTTCAAAAATCCCTTATTTCTTTCTCAATCTTAGTTTTCAAAAATCAATTACCATTTTTTTTAAATTTCTTTTAATTAATTCACTTTAATTTTCGATAATTTCTTCTCCTCTTCTCACATCCATCTATTTATGGACTAACACTCCTCCTCAATGCACAATTCGAACTCTATCTTTCTAAGTTCGAATTCTTCTACCTCTTCCTTCTACTTTTCTTTTCCTCTGACACCTCAAGGAATCTCTATACTGTGACATAGAGAATTCCATATTTTCTTGTTTTCTTCTCTTTCATATGAGCAGGAGCAAAGACAAAAGCATTCTTGTTGAGGCTGACCCTGAACCTGAAAGGACCTTGAAGCGAAAGCTAAGAGAAGCTAAAGCACAACTCTCTGTAGAGGACCTAACAGAATTCTTCAAAGAAGAAGACATGGCAGCCAAAAACAACAACAATGCCAACAATGCAAGGAAGGTGCTGGGTGACTTTACTGCACCTACTCCCGACTTCTATGGGAGAAGCACATGCTATTCCCTTTTGCTGTAAGAGACAGAGCTAGGATATGGTTGGACTCACAACCTAAAGAAAGCCTGAACTCTTGGGAAAAGCTAGTCAATGCCTTCTTGGCAAAGTTTTTTCCACCTCAAAAATTGAGTTAGCTTAGAGTGGAAGTCCAAACCTTCAGACAGAAGGAAGGTGAATCCCTCTATGAAGCTTGGGAAAGATACAAACAATTGATCAGAAAGTGTCCTTCTGACATGCTTTCTGAATGGAGCATCATAGGTATCTTCTATGATGTTCTGTCTGAACTGTCCAAGATGTTGTTGGACAGCTCTGCTGGAGGATCTCTTCATCTGAAGAAGACGCCTGCAGAAGCTCAAGAACTCATTGAAATGGTTGCAAATAACCAATTCATGTACACTTCTAAAAGGAATCCTGTGAACAATGGGACGAATCAAAAGAAAGGAGTCCTTGAGATTGATACTCTGAATGCCATATTGGCTCAGAACAAAATATTGACTCAGCAAGTCTATATGATTTCTCAAAGTCTTTCTGGAATGCAAGCTACACCAGGCAGTACTAAGGACGCTTCATCTGAAGAAGAAGCTTATGATCCTGAGAACCCATCAATGGAAGAGGTGAATTACATGGGAGAATCCTATGGAAACACCTATAATCCTTCATGGAGAAATCATCCAAATCTCTCATGGAAGGATCAATAGAGACCTCAACAAGGTTTCAACAACAATAATGGTGGAAGAAACAGGTTTAGCAATAGCAAGCCTTTTCCATCATCTTCTCAGCAACAGATAGAGAATTCTAAGCAGAGCCTTTCTGACTTAGCAACCATGGTCTCTGATCTAATCAAAACCAATCAAAGTTTCATGACTGAAACAAGATCCTCCACTAGAAACATGGAGGCACAAGTGGGTCAGCTGAGTAAGAAAGTTACTGAACTCCCTCCTAGTACTCTTCCAAGCAATACAGAAGAAAATCCAAAAGGAGAGTGCAAGGCCATCAACATGGCCGAATAAGGCCATCAACATGGCCAAATTTGGAGAGGAGGAAGAGGCAGTGATCGTCACTGAGGAAGACCTCAATGGACGTCCACTGGCCTCCAATGAGTTCCCTAATGAGGAAGCATGGGAATCTGAGGCTCACACTGAGACCATAGAGATTCCATTGGATTTACTTCTGCCATTCATGAGCTCTGATGAGTATTCTTCCTCTGAAAACGATGAAGATGTCACTGAAGAGCAAGTTGCGAAATACCTTGGAGCAATCATGAAGCTAAATGACAAGTTATTTGGTAATGAGACTTGGGAGGATGAACCCCCTTTGCTCACCAAAGAACTGGATAACTTGACTAGGCAGAAATTACCTCAAAAGAGACAGGACCCTGGGAGGTTCTCAATACCTTGTATTATAGGCACCATGACCTTTGAGAAGGCTCTGTGTGACCTAAGGTCAAGCATAAACCTCATGCCTCTCTCTATAATGGAGAAGCTAGGGATCTTTGAAGTGCAAGCTGCAAGAATCTCACTAGAGATGGCAAACAATTCAAGAAAACAAGCTTATGGACTTGTAGAGGATGTTCTGGTAAAGATTGAAGACCATTACATCCCTGCTAATTTTATAGTTCTAGAGACTGGGAAGTGCATGGATGAATCCATCATCCTTGGCAGACCCTTCCTAGCCACAGCAAAGGCTGTGATTGATGTTGACAGAGGAGAATTGATCATTCAAGTGAATGAAGAATCCTTTGTGTTTATGGCTCAAGGATATCCCTCTGTAACCATGGAGAGGAAGCATGAAGAGCTTCCCTCAAAACAGAGTCAAACAGAGCCCCCACAGTCAAACTCTAAGTTTGGTGTAGGGAGGCAACAACCAACTTCTAAGTTTGGTGTTGAACCCCCACATTCAAACTCTAAGTTTGGTGTTGGGAGGTTCCAACATTGCTCTGAGTATCTGTGAGGCTCCATGAGAGCCCACTGTCAAGCTACTGACATTAAAGAAGCGCTTGTTGGGAGGAAACCCAATGTTATATTTATCTATTTTCCTTTGTTATTTTATGTTTTTTTTATAGGTTGATGATCATGGGAAGTCACAAAAATCAATTGAAAAAGCAAAAATAGCATGAAAAATAGAAAGAAAAATAGCACACCCTGGAGGAAAACTTGCTGGCGTTTAAACGCCAGTGAAGACAGCAAATGGGCGTTTAACGCCCAGTCTGGCACCATTCTGGGCATTTAACGCCAGAAAGGGACACCAGACTGGCGTTAAATGCCAAGAAGGGGAAAGAAGTTGGCGTTAAACGCCAGAAATGGGCACCAGCCCAGCGTTTAACGCCAGAATTGGCAAAAGGAGCATTTTTGCTCGCCACATGGTGCAGGGATGAATTTTCCTTGACACCTCAGGATCTGTGGACCCCACAGGATCCCCACCTACCCCACCACTCTCTCTCTTCTTCACCCATTCACCAATCACCTCAACACCTCTTCCCCAAAAATCCCTCACCTATCAAATCGCAATATTCTATTCACCACTCACATCCATCCTTCATAAAACCCCACCTACCTCACCATTCAAATTCAAACCATTTTCCCTCCCAAACCCACCCATAATGGCCGAACTATACACCCCCTCTCCACTCCTATATAAACCCATCTTCACTCCTTCATTTTCACACAACCTAAACACTACTTCTCCCCCTTGGCCGAATCACAAAGCCACATCCATCTCCTCTATTTCTTCTTCTTCTACTCTCTTCTTCCTTCTTTTGCTCGAGGACGAGTAACCCTTCTAAGTTTGGTGTGGTAAAAGCATTGCTTTTTGTTTTTCCATAACCATTTATGGCATCTAAGGCCGGAAAAACCTCTAGAAAGAGGAAAGGGAAGGCAAAAGCTTCCACCGCTAATCATGGGAGATGGAGAGATTCATCTCAAGGGTGCATCAAGACCACTTCTATGAAGTTGTGGCCATGAAGAAGGTGATCCCCGAGGTCCCTTTCAAACTCAAAAAGAGTGAATATCTGGAGATCCGACATAAGATCCGAAAAAGAGGTTGGGAAGTTCTTACCAACCCCAATCAACAAGTCGGGATCTTAATGGTTCAAGAGTTCTATGCCAACGCATGGATCACGAAGAACCATGATCAAAGTGTGAACCCGGACCCAAAGAATTGGCTTACAATGGTTCGGGGGAAATGCTTAGATTTTAGTCCA
>NC_029780.3:54662903-54663270 GCF_000817695.3 Arachis duranensis | reverse complement strand
TCAATGGAAGAGAGATTCAAGAGGGAAGCCGGTTCAACTGAGAAGGCATGACCTCAAGCCCGTGGCTAGAGGATGGTTGGAGTTTATCCAACACTTAATCATTCCCACTAGCAACCGGTCCGAAGTTACTATAGACCGGGCTATCATGATTCATAACATCATGATTGGAGAGGAAGTAGAAGTTCATGAGGTTATATCCTAAGAACTTTATAAGGTGGCGGACAAGTCCTCTACCTTGGCAAGGTTAGCCTTCCCTCATCTCATTTGTCACCTCTGTTATTCAGTCGGAATTGACATAGAGGAAGACACCCTCATTGATGAGGACAAGCCCATCACTAAGAAAAGGATGGAGCAAACAAGAGATCCC
>NC_029780.3:54659454-54662821 GCF_000817695.3 Arachis duranensis | reverse complement strand
ATGGGACAACTAAGGGTGGAGCACCAAGAACATTCCATCCCCCTTCATGAAATTAGAGAAGATCAAAGAATCATGAGAGAGGAGCAACAAAGGCAAGGAAGAGACATTGAGGAGCTCAAGCACTCCATAAGATCTTCAAGAGGAAGAACAAGCCGCCATCACTAAGATGGACCCGTTCTTTAACGTCCTTGTTCTTTATTTTCCTGTTTTTCGAATTTTCATGCTTATGTTCATCTATGTTTGTGTCTTTTGATCATTAGTGTCTTAGTGTCTATGCCTTAAAGTTATGAATGTCCTATGAACCCATCACCTTTCTTGAATGAAAAATGTTCTTAATTGAAAAAGAGAAGAATTGCATGAATTTTGAATTTTATAACGGATTAATTATTTTGATGTGGTGGCAATACTTTGACTTCTGAATGTATGCTTAAACAATGCATATGTCTTTTGAATTTGTTGTTCATGAATGTTGGCTCTTGAAAGAATGATGAAAAAGGAGACATGTTACTGAGGATCTGAAAAATCATAAAAATGATTCTTGAAGCAAGAAAAAGCTGTGAAAACAAAAAAAAATAATAATAATAAAGTCATGATCCAAGGCAAAAAGAGTGTGCTTAAGAACCCTGGACACTTCTAATTGGGGACTCTAGCAAAACTGAGTCACAATCTGAAAAGGTTCACCCAGTTATGTGTCTGTGGCATGTATGTATCCAGTGGTAATACTGGAAGACAAAGTGCTTTGGGCCACGGCCAAGACTCATAAAGTAGTTGTGTTCAAGAATCATCATACTTAACTAGGAGAGTCAATAACACTATCTGGATTCTGAGTTCCTATAGAAGCCAATCATTCTAAATTTCAAAGGATAGAGTGAGATGCCAAAACTGTTCAGAGGCAAAAAGCTAAAAGCCCCACTCATCTAATTAATACTGATCTTCATATATGTTTTTGGAATTCATTGCATATTCTCTTCTTTTTATCTTATTTGATTTTCAGTTGCTTGGGGACAAGCAACAATTTAAGTTTGGTGTTGTGATGAGCGGATAATTTATACGCTTTTTGGCATTGTTTTTAGTATGTTTTAGTTAGTTTTTATTACATTTTTATTAGTTTTTATTTAAAATTCACTTTTTTGGACTTTACTATGAGTTTGTGTATTTTTCTGTGATTTCAGGTATTTTCTGGCTTAAATTGAGGGACCTGAGCAAAAATCTGATTCAGAGGCTGAAAAGGACTGCAGATGGTTGGATTCTGACCTCCCTGCACTCGAAGTGGATTTTCTGGAGCTACAGAAGCCCGATTGGCGCGCTCTCAATTGAGTTGGAAAGTAGACATCCTGGGCTTTCCAGAAATGGATAATAGACTATACTTTGCCCGAGATTTGATTGCCCAAACAGGCGTTCCAAATCAGCTCAAGAATTCTGGCGTAAAACACCAGAACTGGCACAAGGATGGGAATTAAATGCCCAAACTGGCACAAAAGCTGGCGTTTAACTCCAAGAAAAGTCCCTACACATGAAAGCTTCAATGTTTAGCCCAAGCACACACCAAGTGGGCCCAGAAGTAGATTTTTATGTCATTTACTCATCTTTGTAAACCCTAAGCTACTAGTTCTCTACAAATAGGACCTTTTGCTATTGTATTTAGGGAGATCTTTCGATCATGTTTTTATGATTGAACCCTCTTTGGGAGGCTGTGTAACGACCCAATTTTCAATATGTCTAGATCATACCGGAAACTGAGCGCTACCAATTTGTCCTCCTAATTATTATCTATTATTTATCATATGAGCCTGATTCGTTGTTAAAAGCGTAGTTAAATTGCGAGGTATTTTTTTTGTTTGAAAACATTTGGGTTAATAGACGGAATCACTCATAATCAATTCACAAGTAATAACAGATAAAATAGTTATAAACAACCACACATAAATACATCACAAGCAGTTAACAACATTCAGTGATCTAGCCTTTGTTTAAGAATAGACTTTTAGTTAGAACACCCCTAGATATAGCTAGATAATAACTATATACATATACATACATACAACATCCCAGGTCCTGACCTGTTCAAGAGGTCCCTAAGCTGGCACCTAGGCTAGCCTAGACTCTATACTCACCTAATCCCTCTAAACTACTAAAGCGAGGGAAAGTACATTCTAAGTCTTCAAAACTCAAGTCAGGTGGAACATCACCAAAAGGTAGAACATCGTCTGCTGCTCCTCTGCACGATCAGACATTGCCATAGAACGTCTCTTTGGTACCACATCAAGTAGCCACACAACAGGAGTCTTGTACACGGGTTTTAGGTTAAAGTGTGCATACGAACGGGGTGCAGACTTTGGCTGGTCTCACAGTATATACGTATAATCAGAGAACGATATTCACCCTAGACTCAGAAGACTATCTATAGCAGAATCCTCTTTGCAGAACCATCATCAACGAACTATGGTAAGGTACTCTTACTTCCATCTGAAGGGGGAAGGGAGAGAGAAGGGGTAAGAACTGGGGAGTTCTTAGTAGGGTCGGGGTTATTAGTTATGTTCATTTATTTGGGGTCGATTAGTAGACGAATAATAGAATATAGCAAAGCAGTAAACAAAAGATAAAGACAGAAAGAGAAAGTAGAGACGATAGAAAGCAGAACACAAACAAAAGAATACAAGATAATAAAGCATAGAAATAGCATACAAGCAGACAAACACAAAAAAATAGGTCACACACAAAAAGGAATGCAATAGAGAATGATGCGCAGACAAGAATGATGCATGTCTAGCCCTAGTGCAGGTAATGAGCTCATCTGTCGGTTACTAACCCGCTCCCGACGTTATCCAGCAACCTCTGTCTGGATAAGGCTTTCCTATTGGCTATACCTCTGTGTACAGGAAATAACCCCTCTGTCACCACAGGATCCACTGCACGCAGGAAATAACACATCTGCCACTGTAGGGATGTACGCCGACACACCTTCTGTATACAGGAAATAACCCCTCTGCCACTACAGAAATGGAACAGGTGGTCACGGTACTTCTGTAGCAGGAAATAACCCCTCTGCGTTACAGAATCAAAATATAAATCTGTACTGCAGGAAAGCGTTCTCAGTGGTCACACCACCATCTATCTGACTGCCTTCACGCAGCAGATCATCACACAAATATCTCAGGAGTTGCCATAACGCAACAAATGAATAAACACATCTCTTGGGTTGCCTCAAGCAACAAATGACCTTTCAACAGGTCCTCTGCTTTTTATTCTCTTTTATAATCATAAATACGCAAGCGGGACAAAACCCACGTCCTTGCCAACAATTTCATAAACTAAATACCTTTCCTCAAAAGAATCAGTGTAATTATCATCATAAGTTATCATTCTC
>NC_029780.3:54640414-54656817 GCF_000817695.3 Arachis duranensis | reverse complement strand
ACATACAGCTTGCCATGGAAAGGAGTAAGAAGGATTGGATGAAGATAGTAGGAAAGCAGAGAGACGGAAGGGACAAAGCATCTCCATACGCTTATCTGAAATTCTCACCAATGAATTGCATAAGTATCTCTATCTTTATTTTATGCTTTATTCATAAATCATTTATAATCATTTGAATCTGTCTGACTAAGATTTACAAGATGACCATAGCTTGCTTCATACTAACAATCTCTGTGGGATTGACCCTTACTCACGTAAGGTTTATTACTTGGACGACCCAGTGTACTTGCTGGTTAGTTGTGCGAAGTTGTGATAAAGAGTTGAGATTGCAATTGAGTGTACCATGTTGATGGCGCCATTGATGATCACAATTTCGTGCACCAAGTTTTTGGCGCCGTTGCCGGGGATTGTTTGAGTTTGGACAACTGACGGTTCATCCTGTTGCTTAGATTAGGTATTTTTTAGAATTTTTAATAATGAATTCTAGAGTTTCAAGATTATGTTCTTATCATCACCAAAGCTGATTGATTCTCATCAATTTAGCTCTCTCTCTTGTTCCATATCAATAGCATAATTGGGATCATCTTGCTCTTGGATTATTGGATGTGGGTGTTCTTCCATGGATGGTGGTGATGGGATGGATGGATCATTATGTGGTTGAGATGGAAGTGTATTGGAGCTTGAGGGTTGAATATTAAAGGTATTTAGTGGTCCGATTTGGGCGGCAAGAGCTTGTATAGTAGAGTTTAGATCGGCAAATGCTTTCTCCATGGAGGTTTGGAGTGGATAGGAGGGTTCATTTGTTGGGAGAAAGGGTTCATGGTAGGAAGGTGGTTCATCTTGAGAATGATAAGGAGATGGTGTATATTGAGGTGGTGGTTCTGTGTATGGTTCACTTGGCTCATAAGGTGGTTGGTATGGTGGATACACGTTAGGGTCATATGGAGGTGAATGGAGGAAAGGGGCTTGTGAGTATGGTGGTTCAAAATCATATTGAGGAGGAGGGGGTTCATGGGCAAATGGTAGGTCTTGTTGGTAACTACAAGGGGGTCCACCATATCTATCATCTTGGTATGCATTGTAGAATGGTCTTTAGCCATGATGTCTTGGAGGGTGTTGTCACCTAAAGCGTTGATCAGATCCTCTTGGCTCCGTCCATCTTTGATTGCTTTGACCTTGATGCATATTCCTGTTATAGCTTCCTCTTCCTGCAACATAGTTGTAACCAGACTCATAGCCAAAGGGGTGAGAGTTCATAGTAGTGAGAGAAAATAAAAATAAAAACTAACAAAAAGAAAATATTTTGAAAAGTGTAAAAATATAGTCGCGTTTTAAGAATAGATTCTAAACCAACAGAAAATCCCTTCGTACAAACGTTTTGGTTGTCACATGTAACAAACCCCTAAATAAATTGATAACCGAAGTATTTAAACCTCGGGTCGTCTTCTCAAGGAATTGCAGGGAGGTATGTTCTTATTATTGGTTATGCAAAGGTATATTTTGGGGTTTTCAAAAGGATTGAACAAGTAATATAAAATAACAAGTCGTCAAAATAATAACTATTAAAACTCTTGGCAAGGTGTGAGAACTGGAAGTCCTATCACAGTTATCCTTATCAATTGTGATGAGAATTGGATTTTTCTCCCACTAAGTCAACCTCTAACTATGAAGGTAAGTTAAGTGGATGAATTAATTTTTATTCCTCAAGTCCTAGTCTTTCCTTAGGAAAGGTTAGAGTTAGTGGAACTCGAATTAATTCTTGAAGAATTCCAATTTTCAGTCAACAATGAGTTTGATAACTCAAGAGTTACCAATTAATCAACCAAAGCCAAAAAGGAATAAAATCTACTTGAATGAAAATAATTTGGATAGATCCCAAGCATCAATAACATAAATTAGAGAAAACAATCATAAGTCTAAAATACCTCAAATTATATTAATTAAGAAAATCCTAACATGAAAAGTTCATAAGCCAAATAGGCAACATAACTAATACAAGCATTAAAGTATCTGAAAGTAAAAGAGGAATATAAAGTAAAAAGGAATATTGAACCTGATGAAGAGTTGAAATCCTAAATCCTTTAAGAGGAATCCTAATCCTAAATCTTAAGAGAGAGGAGAGAACCTCCCTCTCTAAAGACTACATCTAAAACTATCAAAAGTGTATTATCCATGAATAATGATGAGTGGATGCATTCCCCCACTTCATAGCTTCTAATCTGTGTTTTTTGGGTCAAGAACTGGGTCAAACAAAGCCCAGAAGTCACTCCCAGTGCTTTCTGGTCCATACAAGTCGCGGCCAAGTGACGCGGAGGCGTCATCCACGCGTTTGCGTGGAATGAGATTCGCAGATGCAACGCGTCCTCGTGAAGTGCGCGTTTGCGTTGCCTATCTATATGGCCACTATGGCGAATTTTATATCAAATCGAAGCCACGGACGTTAGCTTTCAAACTCAACTAAAACCGCATCATTTGGAATTCTGTAGCTCGAGTTATGATTGTTTTAGTGCGAGAGGGTCAGGCTGACAGCTTTGCAATTCCTTCAACTTCTTGTATTCCTTCCACTTTTGCATGCTTCCTTTCCATCCTCTGAGCCATTCCTGCCTTGTAATCTCTGAAATCACTTAACACATATATCAAGGCATCTAATGGTAATAAGAGAGGAATAATATTAGCAAATATAAGGCCAAAGAAGCATGTTTTCAATCATAGCACAAAATCAGGAAGGAGAATGTAAAACCATGCAAATCATATGAATAAGTGGGCAAAGGCTCGATAAAAACTACTCAATTGAGCACAAGATAAACCATAAAATAGTGGTTTATTATAGATGCATGCACAAGATCCTATTGGAGGATGACGCTAAGCCAGTGGTTCAACCATAGAGGCGGCTGAATCCAGCCATGAAGGAGGAGGTGCAAAAGGAGGTCACTAAATTACTAGAGGCTGTGATTATTTATCCTATTTCTGATAGCCCCTGGGTGAGCCCTGTTTAAGTTGTCCCTATGAAGGGTGGCTTGATAGTGGTTCATAATGAAAAAAATGAACTGGTTCCTACAAGAACAGTTACAGGGTGGCGTATGTGTATTGATTACAGAAGGCTCAATACAGCTACCAGAAAAGATCATTTTCCTTTACCATTCATAGACCAGATGCTAGAAAGACTAGCAGGTCATGATTACTACTGCTTTCTAGATGGATATTCAGGTTATAATCAAATTGCAGTAGATCCTCAGGATCAAGAGAAAACATTATTCACATGTCCATCCGGAGTATTTGCATACAAAGGATGCCATTTGGCCTGTGTAATGCACCTGCAACCTTTCAAAGGTGCATGCTCTCTATTTTCTCTAATATGGTGGAAAATTTTTTGGAAGTCTTCATGGATGACTTTTCAGTATTTGGAGACTCATTCAGCTCCTGTCTTGACCATCTAGCACTTGTTTTAAAGAGGTGCCAACAGACTAACCTGGTTTTAAACTGGGAGAACTGTCACTTTATGGTGATTGAAGGAATTGCCCTTGGGCACAAAATTTCGAACAAGGGAATAGAGGTGGATCAAGCTAAGGTAGAGATAATTGAAAAATTACCACCACCTACCAATGTTAAGGCAATCAGAAGCTTTCTGGGGCATGCAGGATTCTATAGGAGGTTTATAAAAGATTTTTCAAAAATTGCAAAACCTCTGAGTAATCTACTAGCTACTGACACACCATTGATCTTTGATAAGAAGTTTCTGCAGGCATTTGAGACTCTGAAAGCTAAGCTGGTCACAGCACCAGTCATTTCTGCACCAGACTGGACATTACCATTTGAACTAATGTGTGATGCCAGTGACCATGCCATTGGTGCAGTGTTGGGACAAAGGCATGACAAGCTTCTGCATGTCATTTATTATGTCAGTCGTGTTTTAAATAATGCACAGAAGAACTACACAACCACGGAAAAAAGAGTTACTTGCAGTAGTTTACGCCATTGACAAGTTCATATCTTATTTAGTAGGATCAAAAGTGATTGTGTACACTGACCATGCTGCTCTTAAATATCTACTCACAAAGCAGGATTCAAAACCCAGACTCATAAGATGGGTGTTGCTTCTGCAAGAGTTTGATATAGAAATAAGAGATAGAAAAGGGACAAAGAACCAAGTAGCAGATCACCTGTCCCGAATAGAACTAGTAGAAGGGGCATCCCTCCCTCTTATTGAGATCTCTGAAACATATCCGGATGAGCAACTCTTTGCCATCCAGGAAGTACCATGGTTTGCAGACATTGCAAACTATAAGGCTGTGAGATTCATACCCAAAGAGTATAGTAGGTAACGATCAAAGAAATTGATCTCGGATGCAAAGTACTATCTTTGGGATGAACCATATCTCTTCAAGAGATGTGCAGACAGAGTAATCCATAGATGTGTGCCTAAAGAAGAAGCACAAAAGATCCTCTGGCATTGCCATGGATCACAGTATGGAGGACATTTTGGAAGTGAGCGAACAGCCACAAGAGTCCTCCAATGTGGCTTTTACTGGCTTACTCTTTATAAAGACTCCCGAGAGTTTGTACGTAATTGTAACAGTTGCCAAAGATCTGGCAATCTGCCTCACGGTTATGCCATGCCTCAATAAGGGATATTGGAGATTGAGTTGTTTGATGTATAGGGTATTGACTTCATGGGGCCTTTCCCATCATCATACTCAAACACTTATATTTTGGTGGCAGTGGATTATGTATCCAAATGGGTGGAGGCTATTGCAACACCCACTAATGATACTAAGACAGTGCTGAAATTCCTCCAAAAACACATCTTCAACAGATTTGGTGTCCCTATAGTACTAATCAATGATGGGGGCGCTCATTTCTGCAATAAACAGCTTTACTCTGCTATGGTTCGATATGGAGTTAGCCACAGGGTGGCAACTCCATATCATCCACAGACAAATAGATAAGCTGAAGTCTCTAATAGAGAACTTAAAAGAATCCTAGAACGGACTGTGATTAATCGTAGAAGGGATTGGGCAAGAAGCTTGGATGATGCTCTGTGGGCAAACAGAACAGCATTCAAGACTCCTATAGGGACCTCTCCATACCAGCTTGTGTATGGAAAAGCCTGCCACTTGCTAGTGGAACTGGAACACAAGGCCTACTGGGCAACCAGATTTCTAAACCTTGATGCCAAGTTAGCTGGAGAAAGACGATTGCTCCAGTTAAATGAGCTAGAGGAATTCAGACTCAATGCTTTCGAAAATGCAAAAATTTACAAAGAGAAAGCAAAAAGATGGCATGATAAGAAGCTGTCATCTAGAGTCTTTGAGCCAGGGCAGAAAGTTCTGCTGTTTAACTCTACGCTTAGATTATTCCCCGGAAAGTTGAAATCCCGGTTGAGAGGACCATATGTGATTACAGGTGTGTCACCATATGGATATGTAGAGCTTCAAGATAATGACTCTAACAAAAAATTTATTGTTAATGGACAGAGAGTCAAACATTATCTTGAAAGCAATTTTGAGCAAGAATGCTCAAAATTGAGACTTAATTAAAGCTCAGTAATAGTCCAACTAAAGACAATAAAGAAGCGCTTGCTGGGAACCAACCCAGCCATTAACAAAGCTTATTTGTTAATTAAATGATAATTTTACAGGTTCATATTAATTATCTTCAAGGTAAAATAGCAATTGCATGAGTTCACAGAGTTACAGAAGGATTCAGAGAATAAAACAGGAAAAAGAAGCTCATTAGTGCGAAAACGCGAGTAAAAGCTGTTTTGGGCATTAAACGACCAAAAGAAGCATCTATTGGGTGTTTAACGCCAGTAAGGATAGCCATTTGGGCTTTAAACGCCAGAATGGATACCATTCTGGCGTTTAACGCCAGATTTGCAGCATCCTGGGCGTTTAGAAAAATGCCCAGTGATAAAGGATTTTCAGGCGTTTAACGCTAGCCAGATGCTACAGCTGGGCGTTAAACGCCCAGGAGAAGCTACAAATGGGCGTTAAACGACCAAAACATGCAGCAGTTGGGTGTTTAATGCCAGGATTGTGGGGAGAATGTAACTTCGTTTTCACTTCAAGTTTTTTCCATTTTTCATGTTTCAATTCATAATTTCTTGCATAAACATGTTACAAACTCTCATCTTTCAACTTCAATTTCGAAAAATTTTTAATCCTAAACATAATTCTTAATTTTTCTTCAATATCTTTTCAAACCTTTTTCAAAACTCATTTATCTTTTTGAATTCTTTTCAAATCTTTTTAAATTCTTCTCAAATCTTTTACACTCATCATATCTTCTTTTCAAAATTCAGATTTATCTTTTTCAAATATCTTTCATATCTTTTCAATTTTAAATTACATCTTTTTCCTATCATACTTATCTTTTACAAATCATATCTTCTATCCTATCTTCTTCAAAAATTTTCGAAAACCCACCCTCCCTTCCCTTTAAATCCGCGTTCGGCCTCCCTCCTCTCCTCCACAATTCGAACTTGGCTCTCCCTCTATCGCTCTCCTTTCCTTTCTTTTGCTTGAGGACAAGCAAACCTCTAAGTTTGGTGTGTTTATCCATGATCACTAAGCCAATACCCACTAAGATCATGGCTCCTAACGGAAAACAAACCACTCCAGGAGGCAAGAAAGAGAATATTCCAAAACCACTTTGGAATCAAGAGAAGTTCTTAACCAAAGAACATTCAGACCATTACTACAAAATAATGGGTCTAAGGTCAGTGATCCCGAAAGTTAAATTCAATCTGAAAGAAGACAAATATCCGGAGATCCAAGAGCAAATTCGAAACAGGAGCTGGGAAATCCTAGCTAATTCTGAAATAAAGGTGGAAAGAAACATGGTTCAGGAATTCTACTCTAATCTGTGGCAAACAGATAGGCAGAGAATAGCTGGAACCGCCTTCTATGACTATCGAACTCTGGTTAGAGGGAAGATTGTTCACCTCCACCCTGAGAAAATAAGAGAGATCTTCAAGCTGCCTCAACTGCAAGATGATCCAGACTCCTTTAATAGGAGAATGATGAGAACAAATAAGAGCTTGGACAAAATTCTAGAGGACATATGCCTCCCTGGAACCAAGTGGACAACCAACACAAAGGGTGTCCCAAACCAACTCAAGAGAGGAGATCTCAAACCAGTCGCCAGAGGCTGGCTGGACTTCATTGGGCGTTCTATACTGCCAACTAGCAACCGCTCTGAGGTCACCATCAAAAGAGCAGTAATGATACATTGCATTATGTTAAAAAAAAAGTGGAAGTTCATCAGCTAATCTCTTGTGAACTTTACACAATTACAAACAAGAACTCCAAAGATGCCAAATTGGCTTATCCAAGCTTAATCTCTATGCTATGTAAAAATGCTGGGGTAAAGATGGGAGTAAATGAGTATATCTCAGTTGAGCAACCAATCACCAAAAAGTTAATGGAAGGACAACAAGTGCAAGACGACCTCATCAAGAGGAAAGCACATGAGTTCCTCCCGGAAATCCCTCAAATTGAATACTGGGAGTGTCTTGAAGCATCTATTACCAAGTTGCAAGAAGCTATGGACCGACTAAAGGAAGAACAGTAAAATCAAAATAGCATGCTTTGCAAACTGCTTGGGGAACAAGAAGAGCAAGGGTGTGAACTGAAGCAATTGAAGCGTCAGAAGCTATCTCTTGAAGGGCCAAGCACCCCACAGACTAAAGGAGCATCCACCTCCCAAAATAAAGGTTGTTGAGTCCCTCATCATCATCAAACATGAATAAAATAGCAGATTTTTAGAATAAGGAGGCAATATTTTTCGAGTTTTTAATAAGGAAAATTCTAATTATTTATATGTGGTGGCATTACTTTTTGTCTTCTGAATGAATGCCTGAACAGTGCATAATTTTGATAGTGGAGTTTATGAATGTTAAATCTGTTGGCTCTTAAAGGAATGATGAACAAGAGAAATGTTATTGATGATCTGAAAAATCATGAAATTGATTCTTGAAGCAAGAAAAAGCAATGAAAAAAAAGAGAAAAAAAGCAGAAAAAGCGAATAGCCATTTAAACCAAAAGGTAAGGATTAAAAAGATCCAAGGCTTTGAGCATCAATGGATAGGAGGGCCCAAGGAAATAAATCCAACCTAAGCGGCTAAATCAAGCTGTCCCTAACCATGTGCTTGTGGCATGCAGGTCCAAGTGAAAAGCTTGAGACTGAGTGGTTAAAGTCGTGATTCAAAGCAAAAGAGCGCGCTTAAGAACTCTGGATGCCTCTAATTGGGGACTTTAGCAAAGCTAAGTCACAATCTGAAAAGGTTTACCAGTTATGTGTCTGTGGCATTTATGTATCTGGTGGTAATACTGGAAAACAAAGTGCTTAGGGCCACGGCCAAGACTCATAAAGTAGCTGTGTTCAAGAATCAACATACTAAACTAGGAAAATCAATAATACTATCTGAATTCTAAGTTCCTATGGATGCCAATCATTCTGAATTTCAAAGGATAAAGTGAGATGACAAAACTGTTCGGAAGCAAAAAGCTACTAGTCCCGCTCATCTAATTAGAATCTGAGCTTCACTTAAAACTCTGAGATATTATTGCTTCTTGATATCTTTTTTTTCTATCCTATTTTATTTATCTAGTTGCTTGAGGACAAGCAACAGTTTAAGTTTGGTGTTGTCATGAGCGGATATTTTATACGCTTTTTGGGGGTAATTTCATGTAGTTTTTAATATGTTTTAGTTAGTTTTTAGTATATTTTTATTAGTTTTTAGGCAAAATTCATATTTCTGGACTTTACTATGAGTTTTTGTGTTTTTCTATGATTTTAGGTATTTTCTGGTTGAAATTGAGGGAGCTGAGGAAAAATTTTATTCAGGCTGAAAAAAGGACTACTGATGTTGTTGGATTCTGACCTCCCTACAATCGGAATAGATTTTTTGGAGCTATAGGAGTCCAATTTGTGCGCTCTTAGTTGGGTTGGAAAGTAGACATCCAGGGCTTTCCAGCAATATATAATATTATATACTTTTCTCGAAGATAAATGACGTAAACTGGCATTTAACGCCAGTTCCTTGTTCCATTCTAGCGTTAAACGCCAGAAATAGGTTACAAGTTGGAGTTAAACGCCCAAAACCGGTTCCAACCTGACGTTTAACTCCAGAAATAGCCCAGGCATGTGAAAAGCTTAAGTCTCAGCCCCAGCACACACCAAGTGGGCCCCAGAAGTGGATTTTTGCACTATCTATCTCAGTTTACTCATTTTCTGTAAACCCAGGTTACTAGTTTAGTATTTAAACAACTTTTAGAGATTTGTTTTGTATCTCATGAAATTTTAGATCTGAACTTTATACTCTTTGACGGCATGAGTCTCTAAACTCCATTGTTGGGGGTGAGTAGCTCAGCTGTGTCTCGATGGATTAATGCAATTATTTCTGTTTTCTATTCAAGCACGCTTGTTTCTATCTAAGATATTCATTCGCACTTCAATATGATGAATTTGATGATCTGTGACACTCATCACCATTCTCAATCTATGAACGCGTGCCTGACAACCACCTCCGTTCTATCTTAGATTGAATGAGTATCTCTTGGATTCCTTAATCAGAGTCTTCGTGGTATAAGCTAGAATCTATTGGCAGCATTCTTGAGAATCCAGAAAGTCTAAACCTTGTCTGTGGTATTCTGAGTAGGATTCAGGGATTGAATGAGTGACGAGTTTCAAACTCACAAGGGTTGGGCATAGTAACAGACGCAAAAGGATCAATGGATCGTATAACAGCATGAGTGAGAACCGACAGATGATTAGCTGTGCGATGACAGCGCACCTAGACCATTTTCACTGAGAGGACGGATGGTAGCCATTGACAACGGTGATCCACCAACATATAGCTTGCCATAGGAGGAACCTTGCGTGCGTGAAGAAGAAGATAGGGGAAAGCAGAGATTCAGAAGACAAAGCATCTCCAAAACTCCAACATATTCTCCATTACTACATAACAAGTATTATTTAATCAATGCTTTTTATTTACTACCAATCAAAACTGAGAATTATTATTATCCTGACTAAGAGTTACAAGATTACTATAGCTTGCTTCAAGCCAACAATCTCCGTGGGATTCGACCTTTACTCACATAAGATATTACTTGGATGACCCAGTGCACTTGCTGGTTAGTGGTACGAGTTGTGAAAAGTGTGATTTACAATTTTGTGCACCAGATGCCATCTGCATAACCGATAGGTCGCATCAGGAAGAACATTCTTTATTGCATCTCGCATGGCAAGGTCTCCATCAGTTATAACTGCTTTAGGAAGCTTCCCATCTATCGCTTTAACAAAAGTTTACAATAACCACTTACATGTTCTATCATTTCGTCCGATACTAGACCGGAGCCAAAAATAACAGTCTGCCCATGATGATTGCATCCGGAGAAAATGACCAAAGGTTTGTTGTATTTATTCTTCTTGTATGCTGAATCAAAGGCAACAATATCTCCAAAGCAGTGATAGTCGACAATTGATTGCCCATCTGCCCAAAATATATGCTCGAGCCTTTGGTCATTAGTGAATGTATACTTCCCAAAGAATAGCGAATCATTGTTTGACTTCCCAATCATATAGTTGATTGCAGCATTTGCATCCTTGTTTTTTACTTTTGATCTATGATAATGATCAATATGGTTGTATCAATCTTTACGCGTGAAGCCAGCATGGCGATATCCACCCTTCTGGAATGCAATATATCCCATAATATGGCACGTCTTGACACCAAAATTATGAATATTCTCCACTTGGACTTTATCAGTAACAGTAAGACAACGATTGGCTGGAACAAGATGCGCAAATTGGGGGGTCAAATCGTGATTGTGAGATTTCAAAAAACATGTTATTTTTCATCTACCACAGTCGTAGTCAACCTTTACCTTAAGCTACGCTGGGGACTTAGTTCGCATGATTGACCATGCCTCCCTTGATCTATTCTCCAGATCATGATACCTCATATTCCTGCAGTCCTCTTTATTTCAAACAAGTTGCCTACAAATGATTTTACCTTCCTTATCCCTAACGACGTCATCCTTCCTCATTATAAAATTGGCAAGCTTCATCCTCTATCCTAAACTCCAGGTTCCAAATATCATCCACCATTAAATTTGCTATTCTTTTAACTCACAATCATGTTCACTCTTGCTTGTAAAATCCAACGAATCAACATCATCATCTTCAACATCATCGTGTGAATTCGGTTCATAATCGAAATCATCACCCAAATCATTATCAGAATCATTTTTAACATCATCATCGTATGTAGACATAATTTTACACCTATCAAAAATGTGAATAAACATATCCAAAGGCAACAACTACAGGGAGCTAACCTAACCTAATTAGTAGCAGCTATAATTACCAGAACCAAAACTATTTAAACTAACCCAATTGTTTACGACTCCAGTATAACGTTTTATTTTCAATACCCTAAACCTACCCACAGCATAGAACTGGCAAACGTGACTTAAAATCCAAATTCCAAAATAGCAACCCAACACTCTAAATAGAGAAACGTTGAAAAGACAAAGATTTTCATGAAAATTAAACTAACCTCGATTAATAAAAAACCAGAATCAGAGATACCTTGATGACAACCAAAGCTTTCACTTGAATGAGTAAAATGTTGAACTACTGGAGGGAAACAACCTTAATTAAACAGACGCACCTAATTCGAAGTCAGCTGAAAAATAGGGACGGTAAACTGCCTTCCACTTGCAACAGTTGTAAGGTCCCACATCAGTTGGGGGAGAGGAACGAAGCATGCCTTATAAGGATGTGGATACCTCTCCCTAGCATGACGCGTTTTGACGAGTGAGTGTGGAGGGCCTCGGCTATCATCCCTATCGTCAAAGGCAAAACTGTGAGGCCTTGTGTGCCAAAGCGGACAATATCGTGCTAGTGGGTGGTCCCACATCGGTTGGTGTGCGGAACGAAGCATGCCTTATAAGGGTGTGGATACCTCTCCCTAGCATGACGCATTTTGACGAGTGAGTGTGGGGGGTGATGAGCGGATATTTTATACGCTTTTTTGGGGTAATTTCATGTAAATGTTAGCATATTTTTATTAGTTTTTAATAGAATTTTATTAGTTTTTAAGAAAAAATCATATTTCTGAACTTTACTATGAGTTTGTGTGTTTTCATGTGATTTCAGGTATTTTCTGGTTGAAATTGAGGGAGCTGAGCAAAAATCTGAGTTAGGCTGAAAAAGGACTGCTGATGTTGTTGGATCCTGACCTCCCTGCACTCGGAATAGATTTTTTGAAGCTACAGAAGTCCAATTGACGTACTCTCAATTGGGTTGGAAACTAGACATCCAGAGCTTTCCAGCAATATATAATAGTTCATACTTTGCGCGAAGATAGATGACGTAAAATGGCATTCAACGCCAGTTCCATGTTGCAGCCTGGCGTCCAGTGCCAGAAACAGGTTACAAGTTGGAGTTCAGCGCCCAAAACACGTTACAACCTGGCGTTCAACTCCAGAAACAGCCCAAGCAAGTGAGAAGCTTAAGTCTAAGCCCCAGCACACACCAAGTGGGCCCCAGAAGTGGATTTCTGCACCAATTATCTTAGTTTACTCATTATCTGTAAACCTAGGTTACTAGTTTAGTATTTAAACAACTTTTAGAGACTTATTTTGTACCTCATGACATTTTTAGATCTGAATTTTATACTCTTTGATGGCATGAGTCTCTAAACTCCATTGTTGGGGTGAGGAGCTCTGCAGCGTCTCGATGAATTAATGCAATTACTTCTGTTTTCCATTCAAACACGCTTATTCTTATCTAAGATGTTCATTCGCGCTTAACTATGAAGAAGGTGATGATCCGTGACACTCATCACCTTCCTCAATCCATGAACGTGTGCCTGACAACCACCTCCGTTCTACATCAGATTGAATGAGTATCTCTTAGATTCCTTAATCAAAATCTTCGTGGTATAAGCCGGATTGGTGGCAGCATTCATGAGAATCTAGAAAGTCTAAACCTTGTCTGTGGTATTCCGAGTAGGATTCTGGGATTGGATGACTGTGACGAGCTTCAAACTCATGAAGGCTGGGCGTTAGTGACAGACGCAAAAGAATCATTGGATTCTATTCCAACCTGATTGAGAACCGACAGATGATTAGACGTGCTGTGACAGAGCATTTGGACCATTTTCACTGAGAGGATGGGAAGTAGCCATTGACAACGGTGACACCCTACATAGAGCTTGCCATGAAAGGAATCTTACGTGTGGGAAGAGGATTACAAGAGAAAAGCTGAAATAAAGCAGAAGAAGCATCTCCAAAACTCCAACATATTCTCCATTATTAAAGTAACAATTATTTATTTCATGCTCTTTTATTTTTCTAATAATTGAAACTGATAACTTTAATTGATATCCTGACTAATAATAATAAAATAAACATAGCTTGCTTCAAACCAATAATCTCCGTGGGATCGACCCTTACTCACGTAAGGTATTACTTGGACGACCCAGTGCACTTGCTGGTTAGTGGTACGAGATCATAAGAAATCTTGATTTTGATATTGAGATTCAAAAACTTCGTGCACCAAGTTTTTGGTGCCGTTGCCGGGGATTATTCGAGTTTGAACAACTAAAGGTTTATTTTATTTCTTAGATTAGGAATAATTTATTTTTGTTGCTATAGAGTCATTAAATTCTGAGTCCTTTATTCCCTTTTCAAAAATTTTTCAAAAATATTATTTTCTTTATCAAATTTTTAATTTTTGTGAGTTTAGTGTTTTGTTCTAAGTTTGGTGTCAATTACATTTTTTATATTTTCCCTTTAAATTTTTGAATTTGTGCTCTTTGATCTTCAAGTTGTTCTTGTTGATTTTTCTTGTTGATCTTTAATTTTTCTTGTTCTGTGTCTTTTCTTGTTTCACTTGTGTTTTTCCAAAGCATTAATCTTCCAAAAGGAATATACCTATTCAAAACAAGTCTTACATTTACTGCCCAATTGGCTAGAGTATTGGTATATGTTCTTCGTAATTGGGTATCTTCTTCTTAAAATCTTTTTCAAAAATAATTTTTATTGATTTAATCTTGTGTCAAAGTTTAAGTTTGGTGTTTTCTTGTCAATCTTTTTATAATTTTCGAAAATTTTATTGAAGTTTTCTAAAAATTTTAAGTTTGGTGTTCTTTATTCTGTTCTTGTGTTCTTGTGAATCTTTAAGGTGTTCTTGAGTCTTTCTTGTGTTTTGATCTTAAAATTTTTAAGTTTGGTGTTCCTTGGTGTTTTCCCTCCAAAATTTTCGAAAATAAGGAGCATTAGATCTAAAAATTTTAAGTCTTGTGTCTTTTATGTGTTTTTCTCTTTCATCAAAAAAAATTCAAAATTCAAAAAAATATCTTTTCTAACTAATTTTAAACTCTATTTTCGAAATTTTTTATATAAAAATTCAGATTTCAATTTCAAAATTTTTCAAATCTAATCCTTTTAAGATTTCAAAAAAAAATATTTTTTTAATCATATTTATCTCCAATTCACAACATCTCTCTTTCTCCATCATGGATCTAAGAGGAAATGGACAGTCCAGAAGGACTCTGGGGTCATATGCTAACCCCACTACTACTTCATATGGGAGTAGTATCTGTATACCCTCCATCGGAGTCAGTAATTTTGAGTTGAATCCTCAGCTCATCATCATGGTGCAGCAAAGTTGCCAGTATTCCGGTCTTCCACAGGAAGAACCTACAGAGTTTCTGGCACAATTTTTACAAATTGCTGACACAGTACATGATAAGGAAGTAGATCAGGATGTCTACAGATTTTTTTCATTTTCTGTAAAGGACCAAGCTAAGAGATGGTTAAATAACCAACCTAAGGACAACATAAAGATATGAAAATAGCTGTCAGAAAAATTCCTGAATCACTATTTTTCTCCCAAAAGGATGACACAGCTAACGCTAAGCATCCAAGGCTTCAAACAAGGAGATAATGAATCCCTTTATGATGCCTGGGAAAGATACAGAGAGATGCTAAGAAAATGTCCCTCTGAAATATTTTCAGAATGGGTGCAGTTAGACATCTTCTACTATGGGCTTACAGAAAGAGCTCAGATTTCTCTAGACCACTCAACTGGTGGATCTATACACATGAGAAAGACAATAGAAGAAGCTCAAGAGCTCATTGATACAGTTGCCAGAAATCAGCATCTGTACCTAAGCAGTGAACCTTCCATGAAAGAAGAGGCTAAAACAGTAATTGCTGAAATAAGTCCTGCAGAACAAGTTACAGAATTCAATCAGCAGTTGGATTTTCTAACAAAACAGTTAGCTGAATTCAAGGAGATATTACAAGAAACAAGAATGGCTAATATTAGTTGAAGCAAACAGAACAGCAGCTATTAAAACAAATAACAGAAGAGTGCCAAGCAGTTCAATTAAGAAGTGGGAAAACATTAAAAATATCACTTCAAGATAGCAGGAAGCCAAGAAATGAGCAAACTACCCAAAATCCCTCTGAGGACAGTAAGAGACCAGAGAGGAACAATTATGGCACTCAAACGCCAGAGAATGGGTGGAAAGCTGGCGTTGAACGCCCAAACCATGCTCAGTCCTGGCGTTCAACGCCAGAAACAAGCAATGATTTGGCGTTGAACGCCCAAAGGGAGCACAGTTCTGGCGTTCAGATGCCAGCAACAAGTAAGGAGTTGGTGTCTAACGCCACTCCAGCTCCCACCCCTGGTATTCAAATGCTAGTGGGGGATCAGACACATACAAGTGCTGATAATAACCCATCTAAAAAGGCTTCTCAACCCACATCTGTAGGCAATAAATCTATAGCAACTAAGGTTGAGGAATACAAAGCCAAAATGCCTTATCCTCAGAAACTCCGCCAAGCGGAATAGGATAAGCAATTTACCCGCTTTGCAGACTATCTCAGGACTCTTGAAATAAATATTTCGTTTGCAGAGGCACTTGAGCAAATACCCTCTTATGCTAAGTTCATGAAAGAGATCTTGAGTCCTAAGAAGGATTGGAGGGAAACTGAAAAAGTTTACCTCACTGAAGAATGCAGTGCAGTCATTCTGAAAAGCTTACCTGAGAAGCTTAAAAATCCGGGAAGCTTTATGATACCATGCACATTAGAAGGTACTTGTACCAAGCAAGCTCTATGTGATCTTGGGGCAAGTATTAATCTAATACCTGCATCTATTATCACAAAGCCTGGTTTGACTAAAGAGGTCAAACCAACCCGGATATGTCTCCAACTTGCTGATGGCTCCATTAAATACCCATCAGGCGTGATTGAAGACATGATTGTCAAGGTTGGGCCATTTGCCTTTCCTACTGACTTTGTGGTGCTGGAAATGGAGGAGCACAAGAGTGCAACTCTCATTCTAGGAAGACCTTTCCTAGCAACTGGCCGAACCCT
>NC_029780.3:54634216-54640322 GCF_000817695.3 Arachis duranensis | reverse complement strand
ATCCAGACACCCAAAATGACTGCATGAGCGTTGATCTTATTGACTCTCTGGTAAAAGAATTCAATATGGCTGAGAGTCTTGAACCAGAGCTAGAGGAAATCTTTAAGGATGTTCAGCCTGATCTGGAGGAAACAGAGAAAATAATAGAACCTCTAAAAATCCCTCAGGAAGAGGAGAAACCTCCTAAACCCGAGCTCAAACCATTACCACCATCCCAGAAATATGCATTTCTGGGAGAAGGTGATACCTTTCCTGTAATCATAAGCTCTACCTTAGAGCCACAGGAAGAGAAAGCACTAATTCAAGTGCTAAAGACACACAAGACAGCTCTTGGGTGGTCCATCAGTGATCTTAAGGGCATTAGCCTAGCTAGATGCATGCACAAGATCTTATTGGAGGGTGACACCAAACCATTGGTTCAACCACAAAGGCGGCTGAATCCAGCCATGAAGGAAGTGGTGCAGAAAGAGGTCACTAAGTTACTAGAGGCTGGGATTATTTATCCTATTTCTGATATCCCCTGGGTAAGCCCTGTCCAAGTTGTCCCTAAGAAAGGTGGCATGACAGTGGTCCATAATGAAAAAAATGAATTGGTTCCCACAAGAACAGTTACACGGTGGCGTATGTGTATTAATTACAGAAGGCTCAATACAGCCACCAAAAAGGATCATTTTCCTTTACCATTCATAGACCAGATGCTGGAAAGACTAGCAGGTCATGAATACTACTGCTTCCTGGATGGATATTCAGGTTATAATCAAATTGCAGTAGATCCCCAATATCAAGAGAAAATAGCATTCACATGTCCATCTGGAGTATTTGCATACAGAAGGATGCCATTTGGCTTATGCAATGCACCTGCAATCTTTCAAAGGTGCATGCTCTCAATTTTCTCTGATATGGTGGAAAATTTTTCGGAAGTCTTCATGGATGACTTTTCAGTATTTGGAGACTCATTCAGCTCCTGTCTTGACCATCTAGCACTTGTTCTAAAAAGGTGCCAAGAGACTAACCTGGTTTTAAACTGGAAAAAATGTCACTTTATGGTGACTGAAGGAATTGTCCTTGGGCACAAAATCTCGAACAGGAGAATAGAAGTGGATCAAGCTAAGGTAGAGGTAATTGAAAAATTACCACCACCAGCCAATGTTAAGGCAATCAGAAGCTTTCTGGGGCATGCAGGACTCTATAGGAGGTTTATAAAGGATTTTTCAAAAATCGCCAAACCTCTAAGTAATCTGATAGCTGCTGACACGCCATTTATCTTTGATAAGGAGTGTCTGCAGGCGTTTGAGACTCTGAAAGCTAAGCTGGTCACAGCACCAGTCATCTCTGCACCAGACTGGACATTACCATTTGAATTAATGTGTGATGCCAGTGACCAAGCTATTGGTGCAGTGTTGGGACAAAGGCATGACAAGTTTCTGCACGTCATTTACTATGCCAGTCGTGTTTAGATCCTATTTAGTAGGATCAAAAGTGATTGTATACACTGATCATGCTGCTCTTAAATATCTACTCATAAAGCAGGATTCAAAATCCAGACTTATCAGATGGGTGTTACTTCTGCAAGAGTTTGATATAGAAATAAGAGACAGAAAAGGGACAGAGAACCAAGTAGCAGATCACCTGTCCCGAATAGAACCAGTAGAAGGGGCATCCCTCCCTCTTACTGAGATCTCTGAAACCTTTCCGGATGAGCAACTCTTTGCCATCCAGGAAGTGCCATGGTTTGCAAACATTGCAAACTACAAGGCAGTGAGGTTCATACCCAAAGAGTACAGTAGGCAGAATCAAAGAAATTGATCACAGATGCAAAGTACTATCTTTGGGATGAACCATATCTCTTCAAGAGATGTGTAGACGGAGTAATCCGTAAATGTGTGCCTAAAGAAGAAGCGCAGAAGATCCTATGGCAATGCCATGGATCACAATATGGAGGACATTTTGGAAGTAAGCGAACAGCCACAAAAGTCCTCCAATGTGGCTTCTACTGGCCTACTCTCTATAAAGATTCTCGAGTGTTTGTACTTAATTGTGACAGTTGCCAAAGATCTGGTAATCTGCCTCACAGTTATGCCATGCCTCAACAAGGGATCTTGGAGATTGAGTTGTTTGATGTATGGGGTATTAAATTCATGGGGCCTTTCCCACCATCATACTCAAATACTTATATTCTGCTGGCAGTGGATTATGTTTCCAAATGGGTGGAAGCTATCGCTACACCCACTAATGACACTAAGACAGTGTTAAAATTCCTCCAGAAACACATCTTCAGCAGATTTGGCACCTCTAGAGTACTAATCAGTGATGGGGCACTCATTTCTGTAATAAACAGCTTTACTCTGCTTTGGTTCGTTATGGAGTTAGCCACAGGATGGCCACTTCATATCACCCACAGACAAATGGGCAAGCTGAAGTCTCAAATAGAGAACTCAAAAGAATCTTGGAACGGACTGTAATTAACCGTAGAAGGGATTGGGCAAGAAGCTTGAATGATGCTCTGTGGGCATACAGAACAGCATTCAAGACCCCTATAGGGACCTCTCCATACCAGCTTGTGTATGGAAAGACATGTCACTTGCCAGTGGAACTGGAACATAAGGCCTACTGGGTAACCAGATTCCTAAAACTTAATGCCAAGTTAGCTGGAGAAAAATGATTGCTCCAGTTAAATGAGCTAGAGGAATTTAGACTCAATGCTTTCGAGAATGCAAAAATTTACAAAGAAAAATAAAAAAGATGGCATGATAAGAAATTGTCATCCAGAGTCTTTGAGCCAAGGCAGAAAGTTCTGCTATTTAATTCTAGGCTCAGATTATTCCCCAGAAAATTAAAATCCCGGTGGAGAGGACCATATGTGATTACAAGCGTGTCATCATATGGATACGTAGAGCTTCAGGATAATGATTCTAATAAAAAGTTCATTGTTAATGGACAGAGAGTCAAACATTATCTTGAAAGCAATTTTGAGCAAGAATGCTCAAAACTGAGGCTTGATTAAAGCTCAGTAATAGTCCAGCTAAAGACAATAAAGAAGCGCTTGCTGGGAGGCAACCCAGCCATTTACAAAGTTTATTTGTTAATTAATTGATTTTTACAGGTATATGTCAAGTATCTTCAAGGTAAAATAGCAATTGATTGAATTCATAGAGTTACAAGGGAATTTGGAAGCTCACTGGCGTGAAAAAGCCAGTAAGAAATATTTTGGGCGTTGAACGCCAGAAAGGAGCTTCTTCTGGGCATTGAATGCCAGAAAGAAGCACCTTCTGGGCGTTCAACGCCAGATTTGCAGCATCCTGGGCGTTCAAAAAAATGCCCAGTGACAAAGGACTTCCGGTGTTCAACGCCAAAAGAAGCAACAGCTGGGCGTTGAACACCTAGAAGAAGCAGCAATTGGGCGTTAAACGCCCAAAACATGCAGCGTTTGGGCGTTTAACGCCAGAATGGTGAGGAGGAGGTAAAATTTGTTTTTCTTCACAAATTTTCAAATTTTTATGTTTCAATTCATGATTTCTTGCATAAACATGTTTCAAAATATCATCCTTCAATTCCAAAAATTTTAATCCTAATTTCTAAAAACCCTAAGTTCTAAAATCCTTTTTTTTTTCAAATATATCAAATGTATCTTAATCCATAAAGACAAATCTTTTTTTTTTCCAATCCAATCCAACTCTTTTTTTTAAACTCAATTATCTTTTAAAATCTTCTTTCAAAATAAAAATTCAAATTTATCTTTTCCAAATATAATTAACATCTTTTTATTTTTAAATTATATCTTTTTCTTATCATATTTATCTTTTATAAATCATATCTTCTATCTTATCTTTTTTTTCCTTATTTTCGAAACCCACCCTCCCTCCCTTTATATCCACATTTGGCGCCCCTCCCATCATCCACCATTCCACACTTGCTCTCCTCCTATCCCTCTCCTTTCTTTTCTTTTGCTTGAGGACAAGCAAACATCTAAGTTTGGTGTGTTTATCCGTGATCACAAAAACATACTCACTAAGATCATGGCTCCTAAAGGAAAACAACCCATTCCAAGAGGCAAGAAAGAGAGTATTCCAAAACCACTTTGGAATCGGCAAGAAAGAGAATATTCCAAAGCCACTTTGGAATCAAGGGAAGTTCTTAACTAAAGAACATTCAGACCATTACTACAAAATAATGGGTCTAAGATTAGTGATCCCGGAAGTCAAGTTCGATCTGAAAGAAGATGAATATCCGGAGATCCAAGAGCAAATTCGAAACAGGAATTGGGAAATCCTAGCTAATCCTAAAACAAAAGTGGGAAGGAATATGGTTCAGGAGTTCTACACTAATCTGTGCCAGACAGACAGGCAAAGAATAACTAGAACTGCCCTCTATGACTATCGAACCTTGGTCAGAGGAAAGATTGTTCACATCCGCCCTGACAAAATTAGGGAAATCTTTAAGCTTCCTCAACTGAAAGATGACCCAGACTCCTTTAATAGGAGAATGATGAGGGTAAACAAAGGCCTGGACAAGATTCTAGAGGATATATGCATCCCTGGAGCCAGGTGGACCACCAGCACCATTGGCATCCCAAATCAACTTAAGAGAAAAGATCTCAACCCAGTTGCCAGAGGCTGGCTGGACTTCATTGGGCGTTCTATATTGCCCACCAGCAACCGTTCTGAAGTCACTGTTAAAAGAGCAGTGATGATTCACTGCATCATGTTGGGAAGAGAAGTAGAAGTTCATCAACTAATCTCGTGTGAACTCTACAAAATAGCAAACAAGAACTCCAAAGATGCCAAATTGGCCTATCCAAGCTTAATTTCTATGCTCTGCAGAGATGCTGGAGTAAGGATGGAAATAACTGACTATATCTCAGTTGAGCAGCCAATCACTAAAATATCAATGGAAAGACAACAGTTGCAGGATGACCCAATCAAGAGGCGAGCACAAGAATTCCTCCCAGAACTCCCTCAATTCGAATATTGGGAGCATCTTGAGGCATCTGTTTCCAAGTTGCAAGATGCTATGAACCAAATAAAGGAAGAATAGAATAATCAAAGTAGCATGCTTTGCAAATTGCTTAGGGAACAAGAGGAGCAAGGGCGTGACTTGAGGGAGCTGAAGCATTAGAAATTAATTCTTGAAGAACCAAGCACCCCACAGACTAGAGGAACATCCACTTCCCAAAATACAGGTTGTTGAGTTCTAATTTTATCTTTAACTCTGTGATAGTGCTATTATAGAAATTTACCTTAGAAGTTATATAGGAGTAGTAGTAATTAGCATATCTATTTTGGATTTATTTCCAATTAAGTTATAATTTATTTTTCTCATCATCATCAAACATGAATAAAATAGAAGCTATAATTTATTTTTCTCATCATTATCAAACATGAATAAATTAGTAGATTCTTAGAATAAAGAGGCAATATTTTTTCGAGTTCTTAATAAGGAAAATTCTAATTATTTATATGTGGTGGCAATACTTTTTGTCTTTTGAATGAATGCTTGAACAGTGCATATTTTTTATCTTGAATTTCATGAATGTTAAAATTGTTGGCTCCTGAAAGAATGAGGAACACGAAAAATATTATTGATGATCTGAAAAATCATGAATTTGATTCTTGAAGCAAGAAAAAGCACTGAAAAAAAATTACAAGGAATCATTGGATCAAGAAAAAGAAAAAAAAAAGCCAATAGCCCTTAAAACCAAAAGGCAATGGTGAAAAGGATCCAAGGCTTTGAGCATCAGTGGATAGGAGGGCCCAAGGAAGTAATTCCATGCCTAAGCGGCTAAATCAAGCTGTCCCTAACCATGTGCTTGTGGCATGCAGGTCCAAGTGAAAAGCTTGAGACTGAGTGGTTAAAGTCGTGATCCAAGGCAAAAGAGTGTGCTTAAGAACTCTGGACACCTCTAATTGGGGACTTTGGCAAAGTTAAGTCACAATCTGAAAAGGTTCACCCAATTATGTGTCTGTGGCATTTATGTATCCGGTGGTAATACTGGAAAACAAAGTGCTTAGGGCCACGGCCAAGACTCATAAAGTAACTGTGTTCAAGAATCAACATACTACACTAGGAGAATCAATAATACTATCTGAATTCTGAGTTCCTATGGATG
>NC_029780.3:54631414-54633341 GCF_000817695.3 Arachis duranensis | reverse complement strand
GTCCTTTTTCAGCCTAACTCAGATTTTTGCTCAGCTCCCTCAATTTCAGCCAGAAATTACCTGAAATCACAGAGAAACACACAAACTCATAGTAAAGTCCAGAAAAGTGAATTTTAACTAAAAACTAATAAAAATATACTAAAAACTAACTAAATCCTACTAAAAACATACTAAAAACAATGCCAAAAAGTATACAAATTATCCGCTCATCAGATGGGAAGTAGCCATTGACAACGGTGACACCCTACATAGAGCTTGCCATGGAAGGAATCTTTCGTGTGGGAAGAGGATTACAAGAGAAAAGCTGAAATAAAGCAGACGAAGCATCTCCAAAACTCCAACATATTCTCCATTATTAAAGTAACAATTATTTATTTCACGCTCTTTTATTTTTCTAATAATTCAAACTGATAATTTTTATTGATATCTTGACTAAGAATAATAAAATAAACATAGCTTGCTTCAAACCAATAATCTCCGTGGGATCGACCCTTACTCACGTAAGGTATTACTTGGACGACCCAGTGCACTTGCTGGTTAGTGGTACGAGATCATAAGAAATCTTGGTTTTGATATTGAGATTCAAAAACTTCGTGCACCAGGGGGCTTCGGCTAGCATCCATATCGTCAAAGGTAAAACTGTGAGGCCTTGTGTGCCAAAGCGGATAATATCGTACTAGCGGGTGGTTTGGGCTGTTACAGATGGTATCAGAGCCAGAACCCGGATCGATGTGCCAGCGAGGGCACTGGGCTCCCTTAAGGGGTGGATTGTAAGGTCCCACATCGGTTGGAGAGGAGAACGAAGCATGCCTTATAAGGGTGTGGATACCTCTCCCTAGCATGACGCGTTTTGACGAGTGAGTTTGGGAGGCTTCGGCTAGCATCCCTATCATCAAAGGCAAAACCGTGAGACCTTGTGTGCCAAAGCGGACAATATCGTCCTAGCAGGTGGTTTGGGCTGTTACAACAGTTTCGTCATAAGCAAAAGTTCAGCTACTATGTTGACAAATTTCACTCCTAGCCAAGGAAACAGAGTTCCAGTATTGGCTCTTGTAACTCCAAATAGCACATTAAACTTCGGGTTGAAATGAAGAATAAAAATGAAAGAGGGTTGGGTACCGGCTCCTGTAACTCCAAATAGCAAAATGAACCTAGGTTGAAATGAAGAGTAAAAACAAAAGAAGGTTGGATTTGTGGAGACTAGGCGTGTTCCTTTTCTCAGAAATGGAGGTTGAATGTGAGGCACAGATGGAGGGTTTCTCTTTTACATCAATTTTGAGATGAGAAATTAAAATTGCAAACCACTCCCTTTAAATTATACCGTATGTATATACACTAACTATTCATTAAGTACGATATAATATGCTTATGTTATGGGTTCATTAAAAAGTTTGACTATTCCACTTCATTAATTAATGAACTTTTAAAAATTTTATTTGATTAATAGTTCAGATGGTGACACCTAACCAAGGGTTAAAAACCCATAACATTACTTTGGGTTTGGAAGAAATCACCTGTTATTAACTATTAACCCCAAAATTTCAACGTGTTTAGCTGGGGAAGGTAGTTAATCAGTTCAAATCACCGTTAATGGTGGTATAAGAACAAATTCTAAAGGCACCTTCATTGAGATGGAAAACGGTAATTGAAATATCACATTTAGTAGTTGATGTACAATTTCTATGCTTACTGTGTTTCTGAAAAATCTTTTTCCTCCTCAAGTGAAGAAAAGAACTACGCAAATCCTCGTGGAAATACATGCATATACTAGGATTTGACTCTTCAAAGGAAGGAGACTTAAGATAAAAGAAAAGGTAGGCGGACTAATTTCTTTGGAGATAAGGCATACAAGTAAGAATTCAGAGGTAGCAAGGTTAGCTGTTGCTACAGAAGGCTTACTACCGGCGATGCAGTAAATATTGGCTTT
>NC_029780.3:54627933-54631360 GCF_000817695.3 Arachis duranensis | reverse complement strand
CTCCGAGCATTGTGATAACATCCTTCACGGATGGCCTTTCCTTGGGAAGCTTCACAGTGCATAGGAGTGCTATTCTCAGCACAAGAAGCATCTCTTCTTGGACGTGCTTGCACTGACCAGCTATGCTTGGGTCTAGTGCTTCTTCCAGTGCTTTGTTGCTCCTCTTGTTTCTTATCCACTCCACTATGTCCACATATTCTCCAAACGAAGGGTCTAATGGCATTTTTCCAGTTACTAGCTCCAAAAGCACCACACCATAACTATATATATCAATCTTCTCGTCCACCTTCAGGGTATATCCATATTCTGAAACCACAAACATCAAAATGTTATGTCCCTTGTAAATAAAATAACAAAGACATCTTGATAGGTAACTAACAAAGAACATGAAAGTAGTTCTTTCTTTTTTTCGGTCTTGATGAGAATAGTTTAAGAATAAGAGTTTCTGCACCAAAGAGTTAATATGGAAAAGTTTATAGTTAGGTCCTAGCATATGGCTAAATAATCTATAGAACAATGAAGACTAACCTGGTGCAATGTAACCATATGATCCAGCCACGATTGAAACAGTCTCATTCTTATGGATCATCATCTTCGCCAAGCCGAAATCCGCGATCCGCGCCTCCAAATTTGCATCAAGAAGTATATTATTGGACTTAATATCCCTATGAATAACAGGTGGATGGCAATCATGGTGAAGATAGTGAAGCCCTTGAGCAACACCAAGAGCAATGTTGTACCTTGAAACCCAATCCACAAGCAACCTCTCACATTGTTCACCACTATGCAGTGCGTTCCCCAAGTTCCCATTAGCCATGTACTCATAAACCATTATAACATCTCTCTCATTATGCACATACCCCAATAGTCTCACAATGTTCCTGTGCCTTAGTTTCCCTAAGAGCTCCACTTCTCTTACCACATCACTGTAGCCATTCTCTATGTCTGATCCTGATCTCCAGAGCTTCTTAACAGCGACTGTCATGTGCGGTCTGTTATGGATTTCGGCTTTGTAAACAATGCCGGTGGCTCCCATTCCTATGACATTTGACTCCTTTATGCAAGTTAGGATCTCGGTGCTTGTGAAACTCACCCTTTGGAATGCTACTAGTCTCCATGGCCAATCTTCATTGCTACTTTTGAACCAATCATGGATGAAATTGTTGTACAAGTAGGTTCTGTTGTATATAAATCTGCCAGCTAAGTATGCTGCAGCAATGGAAATGATCACTGAAATGCCGGTCAAGAAACCGATGATGATGTGTTTGGTGTGCTTGCCAGGTTTTTGATGGGTTGTGACAGTGAAATTCTGAGAACATGGAGGGAGAATGCTGCTGCCACAGAGACCAGGGTTGCCTACAAGATCATTAGGATTTATGGACATTAAGATGCCATTTGATGGTACTGGACCCTCGAGCTTGTTGTAGGAGAGGTTCAGCGTTTCGAGGGCCGGGGAAATGCCGAAGTTTTCAGGTATTTCACCTGTGAGTGAATTGTTGGACAGATCAAGAACAGATAAGGTTGGCATGTTTGTGATTGATTTGGGGATTCCACCTGTCAATTGGTTGTTTCTAAGGTTAAGGTTCACCAATCTTTGACACGAAGCAATACTTTCTGGGATTTTTCCAGAGAGTTCGGTGTTTGAAAGATCCAAAACAGAGAGAGAGGGACAGTCCTGAAACTCATCTGGGAAATTGCCTCTGAAGCTGTTGTGAGAGGCAATGAAGGTTTGAAGGGTTGGAATAGAGAGAATCTCAGAAGGTAGAGAAGATTGAAGGTGGTTCCATGATACATCAATGAAAGAGAGAGATGAGGATAAGGTAATGTCTATAGGAATTTGGCCAGTGAGATTGTTCTTTGCCAACTCCAGCCGTTGAAGGGCCGGAAGGTTTCCAAAGCCGACCGGAATAGTCCCGGAAATAAGATTGTTCTGAACCCGAACACGAACCAAGGACAAACAATTTGGAAGTCCAGTTGGAATGGGACCAGAGAAGGAATTGTTGAAGAGGATTAGTTTTGTGAGATTGCCTGTAGTACACAAACCTGGTGGGATCTCCCCAGATAACGAGTTAGAGGACACATCCAACCACTGCAATGGAGAGTTCTTTCCAAGGTTAACAGGCAAAGGACCTTCTAAAGAATTCTTCCACAACTCAAGCACCTGCAAATTCTTCAATTCGCCAAGCTTATTCGGTACTAGACCAGTAACTTTATTGCTCATCAAATTCAGAAGCTGCAGCTTTTCCAAATTAGTAAGTTCTTCTGGAATCTCTCCTGAGATTTGATTGTCAGATAGATCCAAAAATGCTAGTGACATTATGCTGCCAAGTTGAGGCGGAATTTTTCCAGTGAAGTTGTTTCTGTATAAGTAAACTGTCGTAAGATTTTTCAGCTTACCCAATTCAGGTGGTATTTGTCCACTGAGAGTGCCTACAGCCAAATCAAGGTATTGAAGATTGGTCAGATTCCCAAACTCCGCTGGGATCTCACCTTTGAACTCATTGTATCCCATAATTAATGTCTCCAGAGAAGAAAGTTCACCGAGATAATCCGGAATCTCCCCTTTGAAGTTATTGCCTGAAAGGCCAAGAAATTTGAGCTTCTGCAAATTTGTGAAACTCTTGGGAATTGGACTTACAAAGTAGCTCCCGCGAAAGTCGAGGCTCTCGAGCATTGTCGCGTTTCCAATATCCTCAGGAAGAAGCCCTGAGAAGTCATTGCTTGACGCATTAATTGATCTCAATTCTGCAGCTCTTCCAAGACCACTGGGAAAGCTGCCAGTGAAGAAGTTCTGGCTCACATCAAAGGTCTTCATTGAGGTGAGGTTGGACAGTGACTTTGGCAATGATGTAGCGAAACTGTTGCAGCTTATGTTGAAATAAGACAAGCTTGAAAGGAATTGGATTCCATCCGATACACGGCCGCTAAGATTCATGTTGGAGAGATCAAGACCTTCTACCAAGCCTCTAGAGTTGCAAAAAACTCCAGTCCAATTACAATGTATTATTGAACTTGCTGCAGACTGTGTTGCATTGCTTGGTATCTGCCAATCCTTCAGATGATTCCTCGAATCAACGAGACTCGACTTCATCGCTAGCAGAGTGGACAATTCATCATCTGATGCAGCTTGAGCTTGAGCTCGCTCAGAAAAAGTAACAGAGAAGCCAATGCAACAGTACAAGAAGAGCACTAGAATCAAGTGAGTGTGCATTTTTTCTTGCTTTTGTTGTGTTGGCTATTAACTTTTCTACTTTTTCTGCTATAGTTCCTCTTAATTTTGTTGCATTTTTTTGTTTCAAGTGCTGGGAACAAAGAAACAAGGGGGAGAAGAGGAGGGAAAGTTATAGAAATCTGTGAGAGACAAATTAGTTTATAGTTAATAAGGTGATTAGTGATTAGATAATAACTAAAAAAAAAAAAAAAGAGG
>NC_029780.3:54623311-54627149 GCF_000817695.3 Arachis duranensis | reverse complement strand
AATAAATAATATAACTTTAAATACATGCCTATCACATTAAATATTTACTCATATTAGTAAGATCTAAACTAATCAAACTTACGTAATTAAAAATATAACACATATAAATACAAAAAAATAAATATATTTTATTTATTAAAATTAATTATTATGCAAATTATTTTATAATATTAAAAAAATCACAGACATCATAACATGCACAGAATGTGTTTCCGAAACTGTTTATGATAAGGTCAACACTACCAAGTAATATTAATTCTAACTGCACGTCTGCACATAATCCTTAATCCTTTTGCAGTTAAAATCTGAATGGTCTACTTTTGCAGAAAGATGCTAAAGAGTAAAATGAGTTTAATTGTTATAGAAAGATTTATATTATTATCCAATTAGATAATTACGTTTGTTTGACTTTAATTAAGTCAAATATTTTGAGTATGTCTAAAATGAGCTCAATAATTATGTGCTGATTGAATGAGCCACATTTATATAAACTATTAGATTTTATTAGATGAAAATCAAAGCTAATATAAAAGAAGAATATTGATGGACTCTAATAAATATAGAATATCCTGGTACATAAATAAATGTTTTAAATGATAATACTTTAATACACAATACTTTAAATAACAACAGAATCTTTTATTCTTAAATAATTAAATAAAAAAACATATAAATACAAAAAATGAGTATTTTTTATTCGATATAATTATTTATTATTCAAAAAAATTTTATAATATTAAAAAATTATATTAAAATAAAATTTTAAACAGTAACATAAAAAGATAAGATAAATAAATTTTTTTATATTACTTAATAAATAATTAAATTATTATATTTAAAATTATTAATTAACTAATTTTGTTAAAAGATATTATTATATAATCTAATTTTTTTATCAAAATGTTTGTGAAATTTAAAATATTCACAATTTTTTAACAATTACTCTTTTATCTTTTTGTACTTCTTTTTCTTTTTTTCAGCACTACAATTTCAATCGATCATCAACTAATATTGACTATCCACACCGACTATTTATTATTTTCAGCAAATCTATGTTCTAAATTTTAAATTTTAAATTCTTAATTTGAACTCATATATATTATCAACGCTTAAAATTCGAGAGTATGTTCCTTATATAACTTTTCGGAATATTATTGGCTATAAGCCTACAACAATGTTCTCTTTTTTTTATATCTTGCCTATATATATATATATATACTGGCCGATTTAGGAAATAAAAAATTTAACTAAAATAATAAAAAAAATTTTGAAAATAATAAAAATAAAAAATAAACTTATTATAAATATATAATTTTAAATATTCTATATATAAAATTATAAATGTTAAATTTAAAAAATAATTTTAAATAATTATTTATACAATATTATCACAAAATAAATATGAATAAGAAAGACTAGAAGAGAGAAGCATGAAGTGGCATATATATTAGAAAGGCTAAAGAATAAAAGAATATATACCAATTCTATATCAGTTACTATTATATATACACATAGGATATATATATACGTAGTCGATATATATTATTTATTCATTTTTAAAAAAAATAACAAATAATATTTTCATGTATTATATATAATATTTTAAAAAAATTAGATTTTGAAAAATATTTGATAAAAAAATTATATTATATNTTAATTGAGTATGGGGAGACTATGCCATTTGAGCTATTACTCATTGGCTAAGTTTGATTAATTTAGGTCTTACTAATATAAGTAAATATATAATGTGATAGGCATGGATTTAGAATTATATTATTTATTCCATTTTTCTAAAAAAATTGAAAAAATGAAAAGGTTAATATTTTCGTATATTATATATAATATTTTAAATAAATTATATTTTTGAAATATTTTGATAAAAGATTATATTATATAATAATATCTTTAACAAAATTAGTTAGTTAATAAATTTTGAATATAATAATGTAATTATTTGTCAATTAATATAAAATAAAATTTTAACTATTTTATATTTCTATGTTACAGTTTAAAATTTTATTTTAATATAATTTTTTACTATTATAAAAAATTTTTGCAAAATAAATAATCTTATTAAAGAAAGAATACTCATATTTTTATATTTATATGTTTTATATTTAATTATTTAAGAATAAAAGATTCTGTTGCCCTTTAAATTATTGTGTATTAAAGTATTATCATTTAAAATATTTATTTATGTATTAGGATATTCTGTATTTATTTTAAATTATTGTGTATTAAAGTATTTTTATTTAAAACATTTATTTATGTATTAAGATATTCTGTATTTATTAGAGTCTATCAATGCTCTTCTTTCATATTAGCCTTTGATTTTCATCTAATCAAATCTAATGGTCTATATAAATGTAGCGCATCGAATAAGCACATAATTGTTGTACTCATTTTAGACATACCCAAATATTTTTATTAATATAATAATACATGATTGTGTGTATGTATAGATTTTTTTGGAGATTACTCAAATAAAGATACCTATTTCATCTTTTGCTAAAGATGTTTTTGTGTTGCATTTTAATTGGTTTGTGTATAATTTATTGTGTTATTCGTCATATAAGCATTAGAAATAAATAAAATTTTTATAACTAAATGTAATGTAACAAAATATATAATATTAATTAATTTTTAAAAAATTTTAAAAAATAATTTCTTTCATTTTAGTCAAATAACTATTTAATAAAGTAGACAAATTAATTAATTTCTTCTCATATACAGGGTTTCTTTTTTTTAATGACATTAAAATAATTGATTGGGGTATTGGTTGAGATCATTAAAGTTATTATTTCGTTAAATTTTTAATTTAAAGAGAAATTCTAATTAATTTTAGTATAGAAATTTTGAATTTGAAAATATTGATAAAAACCATGTTACATTTTGATTTATTTTATTCTCATTTAAATTAATCATTAGGTAAGTTAAATTTCTATTTTGAAATTATATTCGAGTTTCAATCTAATTTTTAAAGTTTCAATTTACTTAATTTGATTTTCTAACTTAGGTATCCGTGATTCAGATTAGGGTTTTAAGTATTTTTTTGGAAAAAAATTAAGGTAAAAAAAATTCAATTGTCACATCAAATACTCGCTAGAACGTACAATATAGTCGTCATTAGTCCATCTCAACATGTCGTTAACAATTCTGTGAGACTGTGATAAAAATAAGACCAGGAACCATTGTGAGTCATAACTACTAAGTTGGGGGACTAAATTGAATAAATCAAAACTTTTGAAATTAGATTGAAAAACGAACATAATTTCAAAGACCAATAAGTATTATCTCTTTGTTGATAATTAAGTTGTTTTAATGATAATGAAGATCTAATATAATGGGTCATAATTAAAAAAAAAAGCATACTTTTGCAGCAATGAACCTATAGTACTAGTTAGGGATATTCATAGATCGGATCATATCCATAAATCCATAATATTTATCCGTATCTAATCTGTAATTTATGGATATGATCCAACCTGTAAGATGATCGGATTGGATCGAATCTGATCCACACTCTAATCGGATAGAAAATGTTTTTTAATAAATTTTATTTCTTTATAAAAATAAAATTTTTTAATATTTTTTATTTTACGGATATATTTGATATCCGATCCAAACATAAAAAATGCGGATATAGAATTCGATTTGGTGAGTTTAGTGTAAATCGGATCGAAATTTTAGTCATATCCAATCTGCGAACACCCCTAACAATAATAATTAAAAAATTATAATGATTATACTTTTAAATAAGAGAAAGTTCTAAAAAAAATACTAAATACAAGAAAAATTTAATCAAATATTAAAAAAAATTTACTTTAAATCGGTTGGA
>NC_029780.3:54601449-54622954 GCF_000817695.3 Arachis duranensis | reverse complement strand
GAATAAATTTTAATTTTATTTTTTAATAATATTAATTTTTTACCGTATATAATTATTCAATTATTTTTTAATTATATATAAATAAATTACTCTTAATAAGATTTTTTTGTGTTATTCAATTATCTTTTTTAAAAAATAATTAATTATTAAAATAATTAAACTTTTCACAATAAAAATAATAAAAAAATTATGAACGAAAAAAATTAACCATCCTGATAATTTTTTGTATTTTTATTCATATTTTAATTATAAACATAAATATAATTTGATTATATTATTTATAAAATGTGACTATAGATATAGATAAAATTTAGTTATATTACTTATATATAGTTTCATTGTATTGCTTATAAATTTAGATTATAATTATGATTATAGAATTGTTCTGGTATTTTTGTATGTATGGCTAATTAGTGGTGTTAAAACATTACTCTTAATTATAAATAAGATTTATAATTTAAAAATTCAAATACTCAATTAAAAACATATGAAAAAGATGATGTTAAAATATTCTAACTCTTTAAAATAAGAATATTCGAAATTCAATTAAAAATTATTTAAAATTTAAACTCAATAAAAATTTATATTCAATATGTTTTGTATTAAATATATTTAATAACCTATTTTATCATGTTGGTTGAAATTAACTTTTATAATATTAATTTTCTAATAACACTTTATTAGAAAGAAACTTTTTTTATAATTTTTAAAAATTAATTAATATTATATATATTTTGTTACACTATGTCTAGTTATAAAAATTTTATTTATTTCTAATACTTATATAAAAAATAAAAACAAATTTAAATTAGTGAATTTTAATCTATAATATAATAATATAGTAATTATTCTATATATCGCATGAATATAAATTAATTATTTTATTTTTTTGGTTTTAGTCTAATCTAAATTTTTTTGTATTATTTTTAGAAAGAAAATTTTTAATAAATTTAATAATATGTGATAAAGAATACCGAATAAATTATACAAAAATTAATTAAAATGCAACACAAAAATATCTTTAACCAAAAATAAAATAAGTATCTTTATTTGAGTGATACCCATTTTTTTACATGGATAACACAAAAATTAAATTAGATTAAAATATTGTCAAAATTATTCTTCAATACTTTTCTGGTGTTTAATATAGTTCTTTTTGTTATACCATGAACATACGTAGGTTTTAAGATACAATCTTAAACTAATATAATATTTATATGGATTTTTATACGGTACAGAGCTTAATTCATACAGAGTTAAAGAGATTTTCTCAGATGTAACTGCAGTGTGACACGTAGGTTGTGGGTTGTTGGAGATTCATGATTATCCGGAGTGAGCCAGATTTAGTGGGATGGCTCAGCTGGAGAGCCGCACACTGCATAAGACCGTAGAAAGGAACGCTTTTCGATAGGATGCTAGTGTGGTTATGGGCCCTGTTGCAAAAGAATTTGAACTTTGGAGAAGATGAACCTTGTTTATTCTCTTTGGACCTTTGGTTGGTATTCGGATCAGTAAATTTTTTTTTGTAATAAATATAATAGTGAATTATAGGTAACGATAGGAATGTGTAGCAATGTCGGAAAAAAGAAAAGAGAAATCTGAAGGGGGCGGACGGAAAATAGGAAGAACAAAAATAATAGTAATAATAAGAGAACATCCAAATAAAGATATTTATTTCATCTTTTGTTATAGATATTTTTGTATTGTATTTTAATTGAGTTTTATATAATTTATTCGGTATTTTTCATTACATATTATTAAATTATATGAAAGATTTTATTTTCAAAGATAATAAAAAATGTAGATTGGCCTAAAACCAAAACAGTAATAGATTAAGTATTAGAAATTTATTTCTAAAATTATTTATGTTAAAAAATATATCACACTCATCCATCAATATATATATCTGTGTGTGTGCAGATAGTTGTCTTGAAGTAAAATATATCGTACGAGTTGGATCGATAACTAGCTCAAGCCTATTAAAATTTTTTACAGCAAAAAAAATAAACTAAGTTATGTAGGTACGATATATAAAACAATTACTATGTTGTTATTGTATTGTAGAATAAAATTCAGTAATTTATTTGTTTTTTATTTTTAATATATGAATTAGAAATAAGTAAAATTTTTATAACTAGTTGTAGTTTAACAAAGTATATATAATAATAGTTAATATTAGAAAAATTTTGAAAGAAGAGTTTTTTTCTAAGTTATAAGAAAATTTACTTTACAAAAACTAATTTTAATTATTAAATATACTTAATACAAAATAGATTGAGTAAAAGTTTTTGTTGAGTTAAAACTCTGAAAAATTTTGAATTGAAGTTAAAATATTTTTACTTTAAAGAATTAGAATATTTTAACCTCATCTTATAATTTTTTTAACTGTTATTGTTAGGGATGTTCGCAAATCAGATATGACTAAAATTTTGAGACAATCTACCCTAAACTCATCCGATCGAATGCGATATCCGGACTTTTTATTGTTGGATCGAGTATAAAATATTATTGTTAAATTGAACAATTTTAAAAATTTATTTCTAAACATTAACTTCTATGAATACCTTTCATATTTACTGTTTCCAGAATTTTTAAAAAACATTCCAAACGTTTTTCAGAATTTTTTTTAAAGTAATTAATATTATACATATTTTGTTACAGTACATCTAGTTTTAAAAATTTTATGTATTCCTAAATGTTATATTAAAAACAAAAATAAATTTAAATCAATAAATGTTCTTCAGAATTTTTTTAAGGTAATTAGTATTATATATATTTCGTTACACTACATGTAATTATGACAATTATATTGTTCTGTAATGCTTATAAGAAAATGAAAAAAAGAATTTAAAATAAGGAATCTTAATGTATAATAAAATTATAATATAATAACTAATTTAGATTTTGTACAAATATAAGTAAATTATTTTTTTATTTGTAAAAAATTTGAAAGACTTGAGCTTGTTATATATATATATATATAGAGAGAGAGAGTATGACGTATTTTTTCGTATAAACAGTTTGAGAAAAAATTCGAACAATTAATTTATATCTATTTTTGTTTAAATCCAATTTAAATGCTTTTATAGTTTTTGAAAAAAAAATCTTTTAAACAATTTAATAATATATGACAAGAAATATCGAATAAATTATATAAAAACTAATTAAGCCGCAAAATAAAAATATTTTTAATAAGAGATGAAATAAGCATCTTCATTTAAGTGTTCCCCAAATATAATATCATGAATAATGATAACAGTGGTTGCGTCATGTTGTGAATCGTTTCATTGGAGTAAGTGTGGTGTACTTTCATTTATGCTAACCAGTTGGAATAATTTGTTGTTGTTTTTTGATGTATTTGATTCAGGTGGGATCATTTAAAAATTAGGGAAGAATAACATAAGAACTCCCTTGGGTGCGACACCACAGTTATTTGTAGTAATGGGTTGGAACTAATGATAGTTATGCGTGCGTAGTGGCATGATATAAACGGCGGGCAGATTGAGACGATTCATGCAAAAATTTCCAAAAAAACTTGAGTTTTAGTTTGAGTGGTCAGTGGGCAGCATGCAAGCGAAGGTACAAATATTTGCGAGTATTAGGGTAAGTTACGAGGCTGCAGCTTGGTAGACCAGTAGATGTTGCACACGATTGTCATACCGCATAAGAATTCAGACAGCATGGATTAAATGAACATTCATGCAGGGTATACTTGCACGTAACATGCCATATATTTTCTTGTCGGCTTGGGCATATTGTATTGTTGTTATACATACAATTATGCACCTGACCGATATAAACTTTGATAGGTAATTGTCTGGAAACATCTTGAGCGGCGGTTGTTGACACGGAAACCATATGCCAATGAAAAAATATATAGTAATTTCTAAGTAGGTGTCGTTATGGTTGACAAGTTAGTTGATAGGAAAGTCAATTTAAGCATGATTGTGGTTACTAATAGAAATGAATATCCTCAAGAAGAGTAACAACATTAGATGTTTATAACGGACATTAAAATAAAGGGGATACATAATTATGTCGATGTGAGCTATCGTGGAGGAAAAAAATTAAAAGAAAAAGGAAAATATTGTTTTCTTGCCTTGCATGGAATGATGCTAAACACATTGGGGGAGTGGCTAGCTTGCAAGTCATCGCAGCCTTCCTAACTGTGAAGATTGCCGCCGCTTGCAACAGTTTTGAGGATCGTAGTAGTCATAGTCTTAGGATGCTGATAAGTTTTTTGCCAATTTCACCCAATCCCAGGAGTTGATTTGGTAATGACCATGGAGGAATGGAAAGTTGTTTCTGCAACATGTGGGGGGTTTACCTGGTGACATACTGGCTCTTGTGTGGATGCTTGGCATTTTGGTGGAAAAAATGGGTGGTGATGTGTCAGGGAGCCACCCGTTAGTGTGCATTGCTTTTGCATGGCCCTATGAGAGTAGTATTTATAGAAAAAGAGTAGGGTAGCGAATGGCTTTGTTTTGGACAAGATGGACCGGTTGGGTTTGATAGGTTCGTGGAAAGTATCCAATCGGTCGGACCGAATTGAACCGGAAGTACTGGTTACATAGGTAAACCGGTGTGGCCGGTGCAAAACTGGGTATGATAGTTAGACAAAAGAATCAATGGCTCGGTGCAGATGGCGAGCTGGTTTATTTTTGTTTCGGTTGAACCGGCAAGTCCCGTCTGGTTTTATAAACCCTGCGGTGTAAGGTGTGCGTTGCGTTCTGAAAAATTGTGCCAGACATTGAAGATTCTCGGGTTTGCGACGTCGTGTAATCATGATAGTTAGAACCGCACCGGTGATTGAGTTGGTGGAAGTATTGGTTCATGGAATTACTGGTTCAAGCGACGCATCGCTGAATGAACCGGTAATCCCGGTAATGCGCGGCAAGAAGCAAGGAAGACAATAATAAACTTGCACAAGGTAAACATTGGAAAACTACTATTCGCCTAATTGAATACTTAGGTACCTTAACAAGCAGCAATATAAGGATAAACATTAAGCGATTGTACTTGTGTCAAGGGATCAAATGAAATTGAACCAATGTGAGTCATAACTATTAAGGTGGGAGACTAAATTGAGTAAATCGAAATATTTGAAATTAGATTGAAATATAGTTGTTAGAACCGAACCAGTGATCGAACCGGTCAAGCTACTGGTTCACTGATTTATTGGTTCAACCGATAAATAACTAGTTGAACCGATAAAACCGGTCTCACGTAAATATAAAATATAAAATAGTTAAAAACTTAAAATTAAAATTTGAAATACATATCTTCACTAACATTTTATGAAGAATCAAGTCTGAACTTCTAAAAATAAGTAATGTTAAAAAACTATAAAATTTTAATACTATAATAGTATCTTATTTTGACACAATAAAAAATAATTAATTCACAAAACTTATCATCTAACTATAATATCAGTAGATTTTAACACTAACATCAAAACAAATAACCTTAATCACAATACTAGCAATAAAATAGATCAAATAAATTAATAAATTTTTAGTGAAATTTATATTTATATTAAAAATGGTTTATAATTAAAATATAATTAATTTTAAAACTAGAAAAAATAAAAATTAAATTAAATTAGATTTTTATGCTTACTATATAATTAGTATTTGTCAAATATAGTACTTAGAAGTGCAATGGCTAAGTGGCAAGTAGAGGTTGCTTTTGCTCCAAGGTTCTTGGTTCAAGACTTTGTGGAGACATTATAAAAAATTTTTTAAGCTGACCAGTTTGGTTATACCGGTTTGCACCGGTTCTTATTGGTTCACACCGGTTTTATTCCTTAAACGGTCCAAAGAGTAAACTAAACCAGACTAGGGTCCGGTTCTAGTCAGGTTCACTAGTTTTTTGGTCGAACCAGCCGATCCAGTTCAAGAGTGTTCATAGATTAGGTCATATCCATATAAATCCATAGTATTTATCCGTATCTGATCTATAATTTGAGGATATGATAGATGATCGGATTGGGAGGATATGATAGATGATCGGATTGGGAGGGTATGATAGATGATCGAATTGGATTGAATCAAATCCACACTCTAATCAAATAGAAGTAAAAAATGTTTAGAAAAGTAAGCAGAAAAAATTATTGACTTTTTTTATAAAATAAAAATTTTTAATATTTTTATTTTATGGATATATTTGATATCTGATCCAAACATAAGAAGTGCGAATTTCGAATTTGATCTAATGAGTTTAGTGTGGATTGAATCAAAATTTCAGCCATATCCCATCTGTAAACACCCCTAGTAATAATAACTAAAAAATTATAATGATTATATTTTTAACTAGGAGGAAGTTTCAAAAAAAAGTACTAAATAGAAGAACATTTAATCAAATATTAAAAGAAAATTTTACTTTAAAACGGTTGGACTTTTTTTGCTTATATATATATAATGTGATAATAATAATAATATGATAATTGTTTTATATATCAGACAAAAATAAACATTTTTTTCTATGATCTTAAGAAATGTTTTGTAAGTCCCTAACCTTGTTATCTATTTTTGTAGTGTTAGGCCTCATATTATCATTTTGATTCATATATAATCCGGATGATAAATTATTTAGTTACGTGCTTCCTTTTTTACTATGATATACTTGTTTATTATTATTATTATTAAAAAATAACAGGCTAAATTGTTGCCATAACATAGTAGAAGTATGGAAGTTTGTCATTCTTCTCTGATGGAGGAAACAAAATTCTTTTTAAAAAATAATTAATTATTAAAATAATTAAACTTTTCACAACAATAATAATAAAAAAATTATGAACGAAAAAAATTAACCATCCTGATAACTTTTTGTATTTTTATTCATATTTTAATTATAAATATAAATATAATTTAATTATATTATTTATAAAATGTTACTATAGATGTAGATAAAATTTAGTTATATTATTTATATATAGTTTTATTGTACTGTATTGCTTATAAAGTTAGATTATAATTATGACAATAGAAATGTTCTTGTATTATTATATGTGTGAGTGAGTAATTGACAGTGTTAAAATATTATTCTTAATTATAAGTAAGGGTTATAACTTAAAAAATCAAAGACTCAATTAAAAAGAAACAAAAAAAACGATGTTAAAATATTCTAATTCTTGAAAATAAAAATATTCGAAATTCAATTAAAAATTATTTAAAATTTAAAGTCAATAAAAATTTATATTCAATATGTTTTGTATTAAATATATTTAATAACCTATTATATCATATTGGTTTAAATTAGTTGTTATAATGTTAATTTTTTAATAACACTTTATTAGAAAAAATCATCTTTTTATTATTTTTTAAAAACTAATTAATTATATATATATATTGTTACATTACATCTTACTTATATATATTGATGAATGTGATATATTTTTTTATGTAAATAATCTTTTAAAAAAATCTAATAGTTAATCTATTATCTTTTTTGTTTTAGTCCAAATTAAATATTTTTTATTATTTTTGGAAAGAAAATCTTTTGAGGAATTTAATAATATGTTATGAGGAACACCGAATAAAGTATACAGAAACCAATTAAAACACAACATGAAAACATCTTTAAAAAAAGACGATTTATGCATCTTTTTCTGAGTTGCCTCCATTATAGATCCTAAAACAAATTTTCTTAGTAAATTATGTGTAATGAATAATATTTTGAGAATGAAATGGTTCACTAGCATTTTTAATTTTTATGTCCCCGCAAAAGGAATAACGTTGAACAAATTTGATTTTAGCATATATATTTTTGCCTCCCGGTCGTTAAATTTTCTGGGTCGATCACTGAGTCCACGGATAGTCACGCATGTTGTTCGGTGTCCAACGGTTCCTTTCGGGTCACACCAGGGGTATTTGTAAACCGATCGAATGATGAAATGACGGTTCGGTCGACCGGTAAACCGGTTTCACCCACAGACCAAGCAAAACCAGTTCGGTTTTTAAAACCATTCCTCTTATGTTTGCTCCCAAGTAATGTTTCATTGGCGCCAAAACCGAACCCTCTCCCCCCTAATCCAGATGGATGGGACAGACAGAATGACACGACCTATAGCGATTTGAAAGGCATCTCGGGAGAAGGGTTCAACGAAAAGACCAAACTGGACATCCATTCATGAATGCCGGTACACATGCATGAAATCCCTAGGACATAGTGAGATGCATTCCTCCTGCCATGTAAAGTTCTCATTATGGGCAAATCGGTCAAATCACTGAAGTTGTGTTAGGCATAGCCAGGCACGGGTGGGAATTGTTGTCACAAGACCTGAAATGTGGTTGTTCACTACTCCACTTGCAATAGACAGCAAGGTAAAGAATCTTGCATAACCACAGGTCACGTTCTAAGTCGTGGGGACTGTGGAGTGGCACACGGGAATCTACTGATGCTAGTAGAGAATGACCACCATGTTGGAGAGGCTCCCACCCCCATGATAGCCTTCTGAGAGACGAAACGGCCCCGTCCTTGTGCCAGCAACTCGTCTGTGATTCTGCCACGTGCCCTACGACAACATGTGAGTAGTTTATTGATAAGATTCGTGAAACCTTTTTTACTGCACCTTTTTTTTACGAACATCGTGTCTTTTCTGTGCCCTTGCTCACGTGTTGGCGTATCTATGGATACCCAAGTGAGATTCCTGACAGTAGCGTTTTCTCCTTAGCAATTACTTCACGTTAGTTATTGGGTCCGCCCGAGGGGGGGTTCTTGCAGGAAGTGAAGTTGTTTTCCTTTTTTGTTTTGTCCTTTAACCGCCGGTGCTTAGGTTTTGTTGGGCTTTTTGCGGGGCTCCGATGCCTTCTGTTACAACAGTAATTGGCAGGTTAAAGGTGGGCCTAGTCAATGACATTCACAACGTTGAAAGGGAAAAATATTTTGCTGCGATGTTAACGGAACCGTAGATAAAAAACTGGGGGGATTTATCTTGTTTGGGCAAAAGAGAGAAAAAAGAGTTTGAGGTCCAATTGCAACTGGTTTATCTTTAGTTTTGTGTATGGGCCCACGTCTTGGATAGAGTGGATGAGTCCGGCCCTAAATGTTTTGAAAGGGGGTTGGTTTGGGCGGATTGACCAGTCGCTCTATTGAGGGTGGCACCGGTGTAGGGTTCAGGATTTGTTGTTGGGTTAGGGCGCAGAATACCCACATGCCGTGGAAACCCCCCCTTCGCAGCGGTCGCCTAGCTATTCGGGAGAACCCCCTGACCTCTAACGGCGACGTAGTCGTGTGTTAACCTCGACGAAGATGCCGCTGCCCACGGTGTTTTGAACGAAAGGTTTGGCTCCTTCTGGCCGCTCATCCTCACCGCTGTACCATGGTGCTCTGCATGGATGATTCCTGTCCTGATTAGGTATGGCCACGAGTGGGGGCGCTCAGCAGCGGCTCGGGACAAATGTGTTGTCTGTCCTGGCGCTATCCTTATCCCTCGCCTTGTTCAGGTGAGCCAAGATTCTACGCACCTTCACATCGTGAATTAGTTTTCAGGTGATTCGAAGATGGTTTCTCAAGAGGGTCTGTAATCAGGTCCAGTTGACTTGGTTGTAAGCCTACCACGGATGTACATTTCTCCTGTGGCTGATTTGTCATTGGTTTACAATGTTGTTTGATTTTACTCACATTGCAAACTAACACGTTAGGTGGGGTTGTGTTGCAGGCATTCACGGCGGCTTTCATTTGGTGAGAGCCCACGCGGATCAGTGGCAAAGCCATTGGCAAGGACATTGTTTTGTCACACGGGTTCCGATTCCAAATGCTCTTCTTCATGTGCAAGGAAAAGGTGGAGAGGAAGTCCTATCACGTGAGTATGACCATATTTGCTTTTGGTGTTGTTAGTATATGATGCCGATGACGTGTTCATGTTCACTACTCCATGCTGACCAATAATGCCCGACCAAAAATCTGATTGCAGGTTTCCCCCGGCTGCTGTGAACGAACTAGAGTGGTCTGCTGGGAGTTACGGCTCCTCCAGTCGAGGCCCGAGCCATGTAAGTATGATAATAGACACTTGCAACTTAGTCGTTATGTGGAATGCCGTCGGTGATAGCAGGTCCCGCCGCCGTTTGTGGTGCCAACTGGAGGGCATTGCACGAGTTGCAGACGTGATCGACACAACCCCTGCACCGAGGTCTCCAACAAGAGGGAGAAGAAGAAACAGGTTATCAAAAGCAGTGGTAGAAGCAAACCATCCAAAGCAACCAAGCCATTGCGGAGTCCTATCATGGATACCACCTTCACCGTCGACCACATCCCTTTCATCACCAAGAGGTCAAAAATGGCTATGGAGAAACCTTACCCATTTGCTAATGAGACCCGATCCCTCCGTATCCCGGAGGTGGTGAGTATGTAACAAGGATTTGTTTTACTTGTTTAGCTAATTTTATACCATTTTTTATCCTTCCGTGGGTGTCCCAATGGATTCCCTTCCTTCAATTTCAGGTTGATCTTACCACCGACGACCAGACGGAGAAGATCCCATTGGCAAATTCATGCAAATCATGAATTTGAGACAGGCGTCCCATCTTCCAGGCAAAGGAGCGATCTCCACTCCAAGGAACCTGCTGCTGTCGTGAACATAGGCAAAGTAGTGAGTATGACAGTGCAGGGCATTCCAAAGGTGAGCTAGTTAATTCTAGTCATGTCTTCGTCTTTCCAAGTTGGTATGGATTGAACGACGGTTACACATGCAAGGGCCTTAACTAACTCAGTGGTATTGATGTAGTCTATGAATCTGGTGTTCCGCCCGACCGATGACATGAATCTGTCCGGAGTGGAGTTGGTCGTCGCGACGTATATCTTCATGCGACATCTTCCGGAGAGGTATGCAATCCCTTCGCTCTGTTCTGAAGTCCATTGTATTGCATGGATCAGCAGTTATGACTGTTTATTATGATGATAGCGAGATTCTTATAGACATTGGGGACTGCTATGCCACTCGGGGAGCGCTCATGACTCTGGCACCGAAGATGGAGGTTGTGGACGATGTGAGCACCAATTCCTTAATTCGTTGCCCAGTCCTGTGACATCCCCGTTATCTCAGATACTGCCAATATTCCATTAAATCGGTGTACCTTTGTTGGTGTGATTGCAAGTGCTGAACACGGTGGTCCGCATGCTCACACTTGCGTTGACGGCACATGCTTGGTTCCTTCCAATGACAATCATGGTAAGAATAGTTAGACATTTGTGGTAGAAGCATGAATTGAATTATTTAGTCTACTTTCTCCATTTAGGGATTAATTCATTTTTCTAATGGTTTGCTGTGCCCTGTGGGTACTGATACCTTGGAAAAATAATTAGGATAGTATACTGGACATGTACCACAAATCCAGGGGTGGACATTTTTATATGAACCCCCAACAAGTGTTACTGAATAGAGTTTAGAGCTATGGTGAACATTGTCTTCCTTGTTGTAGAATGATCCAACAAATAAACCATTACACAAAACAAGCAAATTAAAATTTCCTGCATATACCATTGCGCATTATATTTTCCAACTTATGCAGACTTTTTGTGTTCTCTTCATAGAAAAAAGTAAAACAATATGCTAAGTAAGGCGCTAGTCATAAGAAGATAGTAAGTCAACACTTCCTACTAAGAAAAGCAACTAACATTTGCAAACATTCGAACCAAATTTTAGGTACAATTTAGATCTCAAGGTAAAATAAGAAAACCACCGCGAACTGTGTAATATAACAAAATATGTAAGTTAAAAATTTGCAGAAGGCACTATCAACAAAGATATGACAGATTAGAGCTTTTTTTTATGTATCTAAAAAAACAATTATGTTCGAGAATCCACTCAAAAGCCAAGTATGACATGTAGTTTGCATAACGATCTGTGACTTTTGGGTTGTGGAATGCAATAAATAATATTCAGTTCACTGTGGTTTTACTCTCTGGAGTAATAAGAATTAGATGAAAACCTGGAAGAAGAATAAATGAGGCTCTGCCACCATCTCCCTAAAGATACACGTTTCCATGTGGTTTTCTGCGAAGAGTAACAAATAACATGAATAATGTTGTATGAATCATTAAACCTTAAAATTGCTAGGCTTCAGGAATCAAGGAACAAATGGAAACTTTAATGGTTGTGTAGCAGAAGGCACTGTCTCGTCCTATTGAGAGTAGGGACCACTATATATTAATTTAATGTGGCATGATGCGAAACACAATAGTTTAGAGTTTTGTATATTCTTTGGAAATTAAATTTAGAAACCATGATCATGTTACGAATTGCTTGGTATTAGTTGTCATGTAATTGTTCTTTTTCAATTTTTTTGTACTTGTATCTTTCTCATAGTCGCCTTATGAATTTCTAGAATTATTATTAGTTGATAGAAACACTTTAATGAATTTCAAATTCACATAACACATTTGATAGGCTAATTAATTTATACTCGTGTATTTTATATTTTTAATTATATAAAACATAAAAATATAAATGACCGTCACATGAATATTTAATGAAGTAACTTAACTAACAGAATACTTAAATATAGATAAGTTTATGTTTTATTACATGTTAACCGATGAAATACTATGAAAAAACTATAAAGACTGTGATAATCCTTTTTTTGTTAGTATTTATTTTTTTAATTAAAAACCAAAAATACGGGTATATCTATTCATCAATGTATCGTAATATATTTAGGTAAACATGATTTTAATTTCGCACCCTTCCACTCTTAGATTCCTGGATCCGTCCCTATTGTAAGCTATTTCGAATCCATCAAATAACATTCTATTCATTTCTTCTGTAACACATAAAACAGTTATAGGTCAATAATTTGATGCCTCAACCAGCGAGGGAACCAGAAATTTTAAGATGGAGGGGACGAATTTCAGATAGTTAATCTCATTCCATAAAAAGAATTAACTTATAGTTATTAGAGTGGGTTTTGTTATACGTTAATCAATATATATATCATTATAATTTTTTCTCTCAAATGTATTTTTTATAGGATTTTTTCATTAAAAAATATAAGAATATGAATCGTGCATAATGAAATTAAAAAATACCACTACTTTATAACGGGTTCGGTTAAAAATGATCACGTATCTTACTAATTAAAGATAACTCTTTCAATAATTTGAATATAAATATGAGTTTCTTATTATTTAGTAATGATAACGCTGTTATTGTTGAGTTGTTATTGTTAATAATTTTCATATTAGTAGTATGATGGAATTTTTTCCTTTTCTATGTTCAGCAAGCTGCAGTCGGCGGAAGGTCTATCACCTCAGCTAACATAAGGGCGATACGTAACAACTACATGCGTAGTAAGGTTGACCAGGTGACCCGGGTATTGTCACCGCCACCAGTTTTGTGTTACTCATATTGTGGCTGCACATTTTCTCCTACCTTGTACTTTGAGTTTGGCCATGTGGTTTTTGTAGGTGTATCAGCCCATGTGGTCTGACCAACACTGGTACCTAATGATAATCGACGTCCGTGAGCAGAAGCTGATCTACCTAGACTCACTTAGAGACCCACGTGAAGCGGCCGCAAGGAAAACGGCTATGATGCACATCGTAAGCCACTCTAGTTATCTAGCACTAGTCCATAACCACACTGCTTATGATTTTCATAGAGCACCGTCCAGTAATAATGTTTTTTCTTAACGTATTGTAGGCGCTTTACCTGGAGGGAATGACACTGGGAAATTCGTGGCTCTCCTGGGACAGGGCGACGCGTCCCTGGTTCTCTACGTTCGAATTTGAAGAGCCTGATGTGCCTCAGCAGGCAGCAGACTCGTAAGATCATACACACCCCTATTTGCCCTAATATCATTATTACATCGTAAACCCTTTGCTTTGATGGTGTCTCAGTCTCATGTTGGCCTGACAAGCGTCCTGAACTGACTAAAACTTCTGTCTTTGCAGCATGGACTGTGGCATCTGGGTAGCACAATGGATGATTCGAGCGCACATGTGGCAAGACTACACGATGCAAGTTTGGTGGGAATCAGCTTATCAATTTATTCCATTTGAAGTTATAATGTCTTGCTTCTTCATCGCCACCACTAGCAAGTGACTAACCTCGCATCCGTTGCTATTGTGAGCCATCTCAGCATGTCAACGCTGCCACTCGGATGCGCTTAGTGATAGACTTGGTTATGAAGTCTCACAACCAACTTGCGCAGGACTCCGTATCCAAAGCATTTGCACACTGGCAAACGGAAACTGCATAGAGTAAGCGTGTCCTTTGTTAGGCCAAGTCGCGATGGTAAATATTTTGTGGTCAGTAACGTGTGGGCAGTTATTTTTTGGATCGCCCATCTATTTTGGTTACCATGGGGCAAATATTTTTTGTACCAATCAGTTGTTTCGGAACTTTTGGGACATTTGATTTTTTTGATAGCCTTTATATTCCGTTTCCGTTGGGTTAAATGATTTTTTTTATTTGCCCTTCGGCGTGCTATGATCTTCTACATTGTTAAACCTTTACGTTGCATCTTTGCTGGACGGATGCCATTTTGAAGTACAGCGGGGCCTTGGATGGAAAAATGTATGGAGTTGATTTAGTTTTATCTTCTTCTAATGTGACATGAATCGTATTCCTTTAATGCTTTGGGTTTCTTGCAAGACAGTTTACAATACCCGGCTGCAATCTTAGAGTCGACTTGGTAAATCCCAAAGCAATTTTAAATTCATAGGAGAAAACATAGTTGGTTCTTAAAGGTCCAGCTTCAATACATGAAAAGTGTCGAAGGAACTTATAGTTGTAGCCCTATAGTAAAATGTCGACCTGCTAAGACCTTTAGAAGGCCCTACACAATTTTTAAATTGAAGCCGCCAGTTTACTTTCAACCTTGAGGCCATTCAGGGTAATATCTAACTAAAGGAATGGAAAAGAGAACAAAATGTGCTCCGTGGTAGTCACTCATAATGTCCAAATTATTTCTCTAACCCTTTTCAAAAAATTCCAAATCTTAACTCATTACCAGCAAAATCAAACTTGTTCCAGTAAATCACAACTTAAACCGAACTTTACATACTCAATTAGGAATCATAATTTCTAGCCACCTTAACCAATCCAAAACTCAATCGACCAGACAATTAGAGTCATCGAAAATAATTCAATTCAATCTATAAGAGTTATCAAATTCATGAAAAATACGTTTTTCACGTTAATATTGACTTGTAACAAAGGCAACGCTTACAAAATGATAAGTAAAATTCAGACATGAGCTAACCAATACAACCATCAACAAAATGAAACAACAAACAACTTCAATGATGACAAATCAAACACACGTAAGAACATAATACATAAACCAAACCAACAAAAATCAGCCCTTGGTAAACTAGCCTAAACTACCTCCGAAAGTTAATCGTCGAACATCTTGTGAAACATCTCTAGCTCATGCCGCATCATTTGGTTCTCATTCTGAAGCTCGCAAATTTGGTGGTACGGAGGGGTCGAAACCTGTCTTTCTAGATCCTCAATGCGCCTCTGCAAAGTAGTAACCTTTCTGAAGTTGTAATCACAAATCTCCCTCCCAGTCATCGTCAACACCTTCTCTTGCATCTGAAAGGCAGCATCCTGCCTTGCTTCTGCTTCGTCCTCAGACAAAAATCCATTTACCACCCAATTTACCCCATATTGCGCAGACTAAAGCACCACCCAGAAACCATGCAGTTGCGCCCCATTTTGGAGTAAGACTCACGTCGGGTGAAGACTGGGTAGTCAAGACGTAACTGTGAACAAACTCGAATGAGATAGACCTTCATGTCTTCAGTTATAACGAAATTTGCCTCCCATGTATCTCCTACAACTGCCTTCCCTGCAATACGACCAAACAAAATGAACATCACTAGCTTAACCAAAGCATAACCAAGGAGTCGAACCTACCTTTCGGTGTTGAATCGTTCCGTGAACGACGGCATCCTGCTTCCATCCGTGTGCACTGACCGGATCGAACCTGCATCGCATGCAGCTGTGTCGATAAAGAACTTCCACCCACAATCGCCGAGCTCCCAACCAGACCCAACCGTGGCGGTGATGGTGACGGGGGGGCTTGAACTCACAGTCCCTGAACCCATTCACCTGCTGCTTACAATCCTCCTAAATTGTGTGAATTCCAGGAACTCGCCCCTTGCGGACACCATAAAAACGGTGCCTCCCTGACTTCATGTTGTTGTAGAGGTACTTCGATCTATGTTCCGGGCTTAGTTTCAAAGAAAGGGAAGACCTTTACATGCCTAGGACTCCCTTTGGAATAAATTGTGTTGTACTCACCACAAATGAGGTTCAGCAATAAATGAGTCTTCAACACAACGCATTCATTATTCAAATAAATAATAACAGATCCTTCTTCTTTCCATCGGTTTAGAAGCGGACATCGTAAAAGTCTACTGGACCAGGCTATTGACCCGTTAGGTTTTCTTGCAATAAATCTTTTAAAATATTACTTTGAGTTATCAGATGCAATGTCGTGAAATAAAAAAAAAACTGCCCAACCACAGAATGGGGTTATTCTTATGAAACATAGTCCACACTTGTTTTACTGAGAATGTCTCTTTTCTCCCATGGTTTTGATACTTTGACATAATCAATTAATTTTGGTCAACATGTATGCTTCACACTTTATACATTAACCATAACACAATAGTTAGGCTAAGTTTTGACTTAATAGAAAAAGAAGACTGTCCATAACATAAAAGTCATTACTAATTTAACTTTCTAAAAAAAGTGAATAACATGTTATATGATCATATATTGAACACTTGCTAATAGTATACTTTTAATGAAAAATTTATTACGTGAAATTGAAAAATTTTAAGTTTCTATCAAGGTAAAAATTATTGAATTTTAATATTCAAAAGTATACGCATTGAATTTTTAATATTTTTAATCTATAATTAATTAATCCGGTTGAAATCCGGTTGGAGTCGGTTGAACATCTAAACCGTTGAGTCAGTTACTCTCCCAGGTCATCGACCGGTTCGGTTCTCTCGACCTGGGTCTTAACTTTTAAACTGAAATAAATGGAAAATTTTAACTTGGAGGTATTTTGAGATTAAATATATTTCTTACTTCTCCTCTAAAGTTTTCATCCGTGCACTGTATAATTCCCAAAATGAATCCCATACCTTACAAAGACTTGAGCACAAACATCATGGAGGACAACCCCATGATGGATTACAACCGTGCATGAGTTTAACAGGAAATTAATAGTATAACAAAACCACTGCAACACCTAAGAGCTATCGCATGAGAACTTGCAAGTCCAAATTAAGGCACGAAATGCAGTCGAAAGTAATTCCAAGTTATCTGCATGTAAGGCAAGGTACACCACTAAAACATAGTCTTTTATACCAGGCACTCTGCATCACAGACAATAGAAAAGAAGATTAACAGGGACAAAGGACAATGAATATAGGACGGAAAAGTGCAACAAAAATAATGCTTAACAGTTATCGCAACTTGATGTTACTCCAATCACTGGGGAGAATCAACTGTAATCCGAACTCGACTAGCTAAACAAACAAACAAGGATTCACAGGCTAGGAAAACAGTCACGACATCACTTGTTTCCAGGAAACAAACTTAATAAAGTGACAATACCTTATAATCTTAACCCATCAAACTCTCATTTGACCACAACATAATCAAAATCTACTATACCATCACAGGGTTATATGTGTCACATACTAACATTTTGCGCTAATTCCTATGCAATAAACTATAGAGAGTACCCAATGCAACCAACGGCAAAACAGAAAAAATTTAAACTAAATGAATATAAGCAGCAATGCAACTAACAAGAAAACATAAAGAAATGCCAAAGAAAGTCTCCAGAACCATTTCTTCATTCGCCTGATTTCATTGTAATTTGCCATACGGTAACAGGAAAAATTGTAAAATCGAAATGCACTGTGGACTCGTAGAACTCCTCCACGAGCAAAAGGAAATGTGCATTCTAGTTTTACAAATGAAGTTCATATTAATAGTGAACGTGTAGTTTTGGGGCATTTGTTGAGTGGTTATGAAAATGCAAAGGTTAATTACCGCCAAATGGCTTCTTCTGAATAATTTTTTCCATACCGGAGGACTCAATGAATCGAATATACATTACATTATTAATCAACACCAATCACCTTATTGAGTAGTGGTCTACTAACTATAAAGCAAATATCATCTAAATTAAATAAATTAAATACGAAACAATCATGAGCAGAGGCAAATGGTACTAACCCTTGTCTCATGCTACACCCCGTCTTCCCAAGGCATTCTGTACACGGGGACATACAAGAAACATAAAAAACCAAGAACCGTTGGAACTGAATATACAAATTTTACCTTACTTAACATAAAGCAAACTGCACACTTCCAACCATACCTGGGTTAGCCACTGCTCAAACAGATCTTCGTTGGTGGGCCTTGTGAGGTTAAACGCACCTAACCTGGTTGCTACTGTGTGAGACCCCCTACGTGACCGGAGTAGCCTTGTGAAGAAAAAAACTATTCGATGTGTTGCCCTCCGAGAAAGATGTTGGAACCCTCACCGCCGACACCCATGTGGGGGCTACAATGCGCAAGACTACACCCATGCATTGACCGAGTTGAGGTTGTTTCAGCACAATCTGGAACAGTCTGCCTATTGTCGCCGTTCTCCGACTGAATGCCCTGCCAAGTGCAACTAGAAGTTGTTAAAAACCTGATCACAACCTAACCATTGCTATTTACCTATGTATGCATGCAAAGTCTTAGTTGAATCTATTTGTCCCTCGTTCCTGTCATGTTGACCACCCATTGCTAAATTCATGAGTCAAAAAATGGAAATCAAAGAAGCCTCAGCTATTGCACGGCCAAAAGAACTCTTTCCTTGCTTGGCCCAAATGCAATGCAACCATACGTGATCTACACCGAATGCTTTACAGGAATAACTCACACCACATTATACGCTACGCATCACATATCCCATGTATCTTGTGTCAAGAGCACAAAACGTAAAACGTAAATTACTACTTTACATCTCCCATGTCTCTTGTGTCACCAGCACAAAAGGTGAGACGGAAATTACTACTTCACTACTCATATCAGATATTCTCCCCACCACTAAAGAAATGTGCTCCGCAGCCGATGCATTTAGCTTTTCCCAGATGATTTGAATGGATCCATGTTTCTCACATGCGTATTACTTCAATACTCTAAACCGTACCATCATTTAATCTAAAGTGGTATGGGTCCGTACACTTACCCCATCCTTGTCGGCATCTTGCGTCCTTCCAGCTGTATACGGGGCACTTGGTTTCGCTGACGAACACTCCGCAGAACTATAGACCACGCAAGCGTCAGTGCCAGCAACACCATGATCCCGCTGGCTCGTGCAAGTCCTCTTCGTATGACCAGGTAAGCCGCACGTCGTGCAACGTTGTCACTTCATCAGAACCTCACCCTCGCTGCCGAAATGCATCTCCTTCCCCTTCCTCGGAGCACCCTTAGTCTTTGACACCACCGGGTCCTTCAGCCCAGATAGCGACGATAAACCCGGGGGCCCTCCTAGCTTGTTGTATGCTCGTCGTTGCAGTTCTGCTGTGAGACGTGAAATCCCGTCTCTAGCCACAACAAACTCATTTGCATCTTCTGCCCCGAGTTTTGCTACCACACTCATCGCCCCACAAAGGGCCCCATATCTAAGCAAGCGTCCTTGATGGCCCTCTGTACTTTCGGGGGGTTTCGATCTCCATTCCTTTGCATCCTTGCACCATCTGCTCAAAATAAGACCGCCCGGTATTTTTTCCAAGCCCTCATACTTTATCGCATAGAATATATGACTACAGGGAATCCCCTCACTGTTCCACATTGAACATTCACAATCAATCCTTTCCTCGTTCGGATCATACAACACCTTGTATGTCCTATTAGGTTTCCTCATCTTTGAAAACTTGTACACACACGTCATGCTAATGACGTCCCTGCCCTGAAACAATAGCGTCGCCACACCCTTTATTTGTTTTTTCACTTCTCTGAAAACCGCTCGTGTATACACCTTCGAAGCAAACAGCTCGATCGAATCAAGTCCGGTCGTTAGCACAGGAGTATAATAGGTAGAATAGAATTGGGCCATTACTTCATTATTCCGATAGTCTTTCACAACTTGATCTAAACTGTGTACAAGTTCCAAAATGCTATCAGTTGATCTAAGAAAACCCTTAACGAAAGCATTGATCCCTTCACATCTTGAGGTTGTCCTGTATACCGCACAGAATGTGCCCCTCAGGTAGGCCATTGCCCAACTTTCTCTACTATCGTATGTGCTCTGAACCCAGATGTTATCTTGTAGGCCAAGCGACTCAACCAGCGTCTTCCAAAAGTCCTCGAACTCATTGATATCCAAGTTGGCATACAGCACCTTTTGAAAAACCTTGCAAAATTCTGTCTCCTTAACCCTCTGGACGCAATTCTTCTCAAGGTGCCAACAGCACAACCTATGTTTTGTGGTTGGGATCACCTCTGCAATTGCAGCTCGCATCGCCTTGTCCCCATCCGTGACTACTACACAAGGCTTCTTATGTCCCATCACGTCTAGCAGGTTCAATAACACCCATTGGTAAGTATGAACCTCTTCATCCTCAAGCAACGCGAACCCAAAAATAGATGTTTGTTTGTGGTGATTTGACCCAAAGAATACCACCAGTGGCTTCCTGTACTTGTTAGAATGATACGTAGAATCAAATGCCAAAACATCACCGAATAGCTGATAGTCTGCCATCATCTCCCCATCAGCCCAAAATAGGCTACCCAGCCGATTATCCGAGGTCTGTGTGTAGCGTGCCGAGGTCATCATGTCCACATTCGCCTTACCCTCTAAGTAACCGATAGTGGCTGCTGCATCCCAATCCGATATTCATGCTGGTGGACGAAATTGTGATTCCTTTGTTATTGTATTTTGTAAAATTCATTGCTTTTTCAACTATGTGTGGACACAACTCCGTTCAACTTAACCAGTAAGTGTACTGGGTCATCCAAGTAATACCTTACGTGAGTAAGGGTCGATCCCACAGAGATTGTTGGTATGAAGCAAGCTATGGTCACCTTGTAAATCTTAGTTAGGCAGATTAAATTGGTTTATGGTGAGTTCGAAAATTAATAAATAAATAGAAAATAAAAAGGGATAGAAATACTTATGTAAAGCAATAGTGGGAATTTCAGATAAGTGTGTGAAGATGCTGTGCTCCTCTCGTATCTCTGTTTTCTTATTACATTCATCCAATCCTTCCTACTCCTTTCCATGGCAAGCTGTATGTAAGGCATCACCGTTGTCAATGGCTACATCCCATCCTCTCAGTGAAAACGTTCCTATGCTCTGTCACAGCACGGCTAATCATCTATCGGTTCTCAATCAGGTTGGAATAGAATCCCTTGATTCTTTTGCGCTTTTCATCACGCCCAGCCTTCAGGAGTTTGAAGCTCGTCACAGTCATTCAATCCCAGAATCCTACTCGGAATACCATAGACAAGGTTTAGACTTTCCGGATCCTCATGAAT